>NC_053162.1:101468227-101518227 GCF_016835505.1 Polypterus senegalus
CAGTGTGCCATTACACTGCAGCTCAATCACCTCCATCTGAATCTGCACAGGTGCAGTTTCCACATCGACGGCAAATGGGTTGCGAAACAACTCAAAATTCTTTTTGTTCTTCAAAGTCACCAAAGCTCCATGCGAACTCAGTGCGCTCAGTTTATCAGCAAAGTGCGTATTTGGGAACACCGTTGTGCCGACTTGGTTCAACATTACTTGGCAACAGGGAAAGTGGGGCAAGTTGCACTGGTGCATTTGTGTCTCCCATAAAAGTAGCTTCACTTGAAATCACTTTGTGATTTTGTATGGGTAAAAAGCCTGCTGAAGTGTCAGATTCTTTTTTAACTCTTCTGCTTTCTGTATCTTGTGCATTGCATTCAGGTCTTTCAGGTTATCTTGATGTTTTGTCTCATAGTGCCGTCTTAGATTAAATTCTGTAATTACAGCCACATTAGCTCCAGAAATGAGACACGCGGGTTTACCGGCAATGTCAGTAAACATATACTCAGCCTCCCATCGGTTTTTAAAGGCTCTATGTTCAGAATCACCTTTTCTCTTGGCATCGTGTGGGCTAGCTTCGCAATAACTTGCAGCATCATAAGCTAGACTTGATTAACGCGGTAAGTGTTTGGCAAGGCAGCTGAAGCGCTGCATTATGGGATCTGTAGTTTATTGTGTTACCAGCACTTCATATCCCCGGGCCATTAATAACAATAATGTATAAAATGATCTCGGGCCGGATATAATTACACGCCGAGCCGGATGTGGCCTGCGGGCCTTGAGTTTGACACATATGGACTAAATAGAACTTGATTGCGCAATTGAGATCGAGTTGACGCGCACTACAGTACATCGAGCCCGCGTGCTATTGTGGTTTTGCCTCCGTGCCTCAATAAGTTACCCTCCCCTCGCTCTTACTTTTTTACCGTTCATCTAATGAATACACTGAGTATGGCTTTACCAAAACAATCATTGATCACGAATAAAGTATCCATTATTCATAAAGCTTCAATTGGTGATTTGTCTTTCTGCGTTAACCGCATATTTTTTTCATACGTCTCAAACCAAGGGGATGCAAGGCTAAAATTAATCGGGAAGCGCGCGTACATACTCAGTGCATCCCCTCTCAGGAATCGAACCTCGGACGCTGGCGCTAGAGGCGAAGCCTCTACTATTGCGCCACGGCGTGTGGTTCGTCTATTTGAGCGTAGCAGTGTAATTCGGTTTTTGTTCAGCACTCTTTGGAACTGTTGCTTTTTGTCTGCGCACTGCGTCAGTTCACGTGAGCCGCTGAATATGGTTTTATATGTCACTGGCTCGCTTCTAATTGTCCCGCTGCCTTCTTAATTATATAGTGTATGTTTTCTTCAGCGGTTTTTGGAGCTCTTCCTGGTTTTCTACGTACTGTGTGATTACGTGGGAGGCGTGATGATGTCACACGAAATTCCGCCCCCCACGGCTTTCGAGCTGAATTCCATTACAGTAAATGGAGAAAAATAGCTTCTAGTTATGACCATTATGCGTAGAATTTCGAAACCTGCCCAACTTTTGTAAGGAAGCTGTAAGGAATGAACCTGCCAAATTTCAGCCTTCTACTTACACGGCAAGTTGGAGAATTAGTGATGAGTCAGTGAGTCAGTCAGTCAGTCAGTGAGTGAGTGAGTGAGTGAGGGCTTTGCCTTTTATTAGTATAGATTTATTAATTTATTTTTAAATAACATCATGTAATAGCTCATACCAACAATAATTTGAGAGGACAGTTAACTTTTGAGGGCAATTCACTCCTTTCACTGTCTCCATTTTTAATATACAAGCATACACATTTGTAAAGTATCTTAATCATCTTTGGTAAAAGTATCCACCACATTTAATAATACCAATAATAAAATGCCACATAAAATTACATATAGTTACAAAATATTCTTAGACAGAAATACTTTAGAATAGCTTTTTAAGAAGAAAAGAAATTCCATTTAGCATTTATCATCTCCTTTGCACCAGTTCTTTTCCTTATCTCCAGTTTGCTCCATGGTTTTTCTAAATATTCATAAAGACATTTTTCTAAAAATAAAATATCAGGTGATGAAGGGGGTAAAAGCAGGCTTAAATTAATCATGTACAAGCATCTGTCCCCACAAATTGGTCAAAATAATAAGATGGGTAATGTTATAAGCTTATTTTGCAATATTAATTTGAAATTTCAAAACTGACAAAAAACATGAAAGTCAAACTAAACTGTGGAGAAAAGCTGTATCAATTTTATATTGCCCTTCTTACTGTTATTATTTGTAAAGTACATCAAAGCAGTGGATTAGTTAATTTTTTAATGCTATAGTTTAATTGGAAGTTTTTTTTTTTTTTTAATTATCAAGATGATATAAAATCTTTCGCTGCACTACAAGTTATAACTTCTGTCAACTACATCTTGGCATTTATTGAAGTAACTAATTGTGCCTTTCCATGTTTTCAGAGATATCACTTATTTCAGTCATAAAACAACATGACCGGTACATCTTTATTAAAATTCTAACAAACAAGTCCACAAACTTATAATGTTCCCTAAATCATAGAAGGAAATACCTCTGTTTAAAAGCCATAGCACTGGAAACAAAAAAAGCTGTACTTTGTTAATACAGTATGAGTCCAGGCTCTGCAAAATTAATTTTAAAAAGGAGACACCACTGCAGATGTTTGTAATTTACTTCACCTTGAAGTTTTATTCTGACCTGAAAAATTATGAGGCAAAAATCTTAAAATTTACCTTTTAACCATCAAACTGGAAAAAGGAAATAAATGTTGATGGGGTACTTAAAAAATCCAAGCAAGTTTAAAGGTCTAGTTCTAAAGATTAAAAAAAAAAAAAAATTCAGTGACATGTTGGCACCTAAGCATTTATTTAACTATTCTAGTGATATAAATTTCCATTAGAACATTTTTGGTAATCTATTAGCTCATATGAAACAAGATTCAGCTGTGGTAATTTTTCAGTAGTTTATTCCACTTATGTGCTTATTTAATTATAAAGATTTAGATTTTCCTCTATTTAAATCTTGAAAAAGTTATAATACAAATGAAACACAACATAATTAATTAAAACAGGATATCTTAAAGAATTAACATAAGACATACACTACAAACAGGAAAGATTAAAGTTAATAGAACAATACATTAAAAGGATCAAACAGAGAGAAAATGAAGTTTTCAAAAAGACAAACATTGCACTCAAAGTATGTCAGCTTCATAACTGTAACAGAAAGGAGCTAGAAATTCAGTTAAGACAATATTGTTCTGAAATTTAGATCTTAGATGGAAAATATTGAAGAGAGGTCCAACAACAGTGTCAAAGTTGTAAACTCAGTTTGAAATGATGAGGACAGCAGCCTTAGATTTCAGGTGGTGTTGTGAGATGTATGAAGCTAGGACTTTTTAAGTAGTTTTAAAGAGTATTTTCAAGCAATCAAGAAGAAATATAACACGGATATATACTGAAATGGCTTATGCTAGCAGTATATAAAATATGCTTATAAAATACAGATTTTATACTGTAATCAAAAATACTAAGAAAGATCTTTAAGTGCGTGCATGCCAGTAGCACACGTGACATTCTACTGAGTATAGTAGTAAGCAATTTTATATGCATTCTCAATCTTTGCTTATGGCAAGACTACTGTTCCCGTATGTATATGTGTTCTTGTAATTTAATAAACAGTTTTCTGAAAACCAGTATTCACTTGACAAAACACATTTCACGTGACAGAGATAATCCTTCTTTCACTGAAAAGCTAAACAGGTCTTTGTTTTATTCCCCAAATAAACTGTTGTTCATCATCTCTATTTCAGTTTCAAGAAAGCAGAGTTGTGGTAGAATTACTTGATGATCCTTCCAACTTAATTCCCAGAAAACATCACTTAAAGCAGCTGAAGATACAATTTTTAAAGGATTTGCTAGAGGCTGAAATTACATTTATACCCAAAATTCCCATTATTTCTACTTATTACTTGTTTCGATTCAAGTAACAACAGCCCGGGTGAAGCCAGGTAACACACTGTGTCTCTATATAAATGGTTATATAGTAACATAGATTAATATTGCTGCATTGAATTAAAAAATATACATTTACTGATGGATTTATAATAAAAATAGAACCAAAATATAGTACAGCTGCAATCAATATTTTCATTACATTGCATTACACAGCTAACTAGCACATAGAATCATAGCAACCTGGCATACAAACTCAAAGCAACTTTGCCCAAAGGAAACAAAAACAGAAAATCCAATTAAAAAAAAGAAATTCTTAAAATAATGGCAAGAACTCAAAACCAAAAAAAATATTATTTAGATGATTCTATCAGATATTATGTCAATTTTTTTTAACAGTAATAATCGGTATAATAATGAATGTAACTATGATAAAGAAAACTATATATAGAGATCCATCATGCTTTCATTTAACAGATGTGTTTGCAGTTACCAGATAAACACAGAAAATTAGAAAAACAACTTTTGATTACATTTTTAATAGATTTTACATCTCATAAATGAACAATTAGGGTTAAGTGAATTTGAATAAAAAATAAAACAGATTTTTCAAACAAGCTTATAGTTTAAATGGTGAAGTACTTTTAAATAGCAATTGTGATCTCCAAATACTAACATAATACCCACATTTTTGCCAAGCCCATAACCTCATGGTTTCATGCAGAACAAGAGAAAACAGTCCGGGTCAGCCAATAATATCCACTTGCAGAGCCACAGCACCATATGTCACTGTAGTTATAGACCTGCAGTTGTGGACCTGCAAGTGACGTCACTGCAGTTTCAGGACTGACTTTGTAAAATTATTTTCGGAAGGTTTTGGCCGGTCTCAGCAAGTAAGTCGTCGGAACTGACGTCACCGTAGTTTGTGGATGGAGGTTTGGAAGATGACTTTTGGAAGGTTTAGGCAGGTCTCAGCAAAGCCCAGAAAGTAACGTCAGGTCAAGGATCCGTTCAAAAATTAAGCGATAAAAATGAAAAGGAAAAACAGTACATCACACCAAATAATCCACATCATTGTGAAGTTCGGAGGGTTTCTGCCATCACGTCATGTCTGCATCTGCGGGTCTACAACTGAGGTGACATATGGTGCTGTGGCTCTGCATGTGAATGCTACTCTGGTCAGCTGGGCTATAAAAACGGATTAATAAGACACTAATTAAAAAGCCAGCAAACAGCGCAACTAGTCTGTAACTTTTAAAAAAGTAGTGCATACTGTTGTTTTAAGCTATGTTCCTTTATTAATTTAAACTTTTTTTTTACACAAACCTTTGTGTATCAGCCTGAGAAAAGAACACTGTTTTGTAATACAAACAATGGTTTTGAGATTACCATTCATTAATTTCTTCAATGTTAACTCCACATGGAGAGATTGGCCTTTACGTTTCAGATTCACATGGAAAACACAGAGAAAAAGGGTGTAGGACCATCTGCACCATGACCCAGACAAGACATCTGCATTTGCACTGAAATTGGTAGATACAAAAATTTTAAAGTAGCTATGCACCTAGGCTTGAACAGACTCATCATCATCAGTATCTTCTATATCCTTACATACTGTATCTTACAATAAGACTACTTATAAAAACATTTCCAAGTTTTTGCTTGTGTTTTATTGCAAAAGTGAGTTTGTATTATTTGGTTGGGCCCAGGTATAATGTTAAGAGACTGTCATATTCTCACAGCAGTCAATGACTGAGGAATGATGCCATTACCAGTAGAAATGCAGTAAACAAGCACCTGCTTTGGTAAGTGGCAGGGGTGTTGAGTGACATTCAGGAAGCTGACTCATGCAGTTAAAGTTGTATATGTGGGGTGCTATAAAGCAGATATACTTAACATTCATACGCACAAAATAGGAAGTAGCAATTATGTATTAGGCAGCTATAACAATGTAGGCAAGCCAAAATAATAAACTGAGGTACTTCCACAATAATGCATACTCCACGATCTTATGTTTGAACTTACTATTTCAGACAACATATATGTGTGTGTAAATAGTTTCACAAATCTACCAAAATACTGAGATTGGATTGGAAACACTAAAACTCACATAATTTTGGGAATGTTTTTAATTATTTAATTCTCTCAGTGCATGTTGGTTTGAACCACAGTTGCAACAGTGATAATGGATATTAATATATTTGCATTGGTAAATTGTGTGGTGCCTTCCACCATATAGCTGTAACTTGCCAAAGAAAATCATTTAATAAAAAAGCTACCATTCTGAGTAAGGTAAAAGATTTACATGCAGTTTTAATTTCAGGATACATAAACATATTTTACATGTTTATATCACGTTGGCAAGCATGGTGCAGTATATTAATTATAACCTTAAAGATCTCGAAGCCATAAATAAACCTTAAAATCCTAAAATAATATACCTAAAAACATTTCTTGGTGCTTTTGATATCATTAGCATGTACAGTGATCCCTCGCTATATCGCGCTTCAACTTTCGCAGCTTCTAAATGTAAGAATATCTAAATATATATCACGGATTATTCGCTGGTTCGCAGAAAATGGGTCTTTTAATTTATGGTACATGCTTCCTCAGTTTGTTTGCCCAGTTGATTTCATACACGGGACGCTATTGGCGGATGGCTTAGAAGCTACCCAATCAGAACATGTATTACATATTAAATAAAACTCCTCAATGATATACGATATGCTTCCTGCGCGGTGCTTGATTGTTTGCTTTTCTCTGTCTCTCTCACCCTCTCTGCCTGACGGAGGGGGTGTGAGCAGAGGGGCTGTTTGCACAGAGGCTGTTTGCCTAGAGGATACGGACGATCCTCTAAAAATGTGCTTTATTCCGGTGCTTCGGCATACTTAAAAGTCCAAAAGCACGTATTGATTTTTTGATTGTTTGCTTTTCTCTCTCTCTGACATTCTCTGCTCCTGACACGCATTCCTTTGAAGAGAAGATATATTTGCATTCTTTTAAATTGTGAGAAAGAAATGTCATCTCTGTCTTGTCATGGAGCACAGTTTAAACTTTTGACTAAAGGGTATTACTTCATGTCTAGAGGGCTCTAATAATGTTAACAGTGTGGGAGAGTTTATAAGGGCTTAAAATATATAAAAATAACCATATAAACATATGGTTTCTACTTCGCGGATTTTCATCTATCGCAGGGGGTTCTGGAACGCAACCCCCGTGATCGAGGAGGGATTACTGTACTCACCATGACAACTAGAATTACTATTTATAGATACTGTATCTCAAAATAAGATATCTTAAATTAAATTTGCAATTATATATTTATTGATATCTTGAAATATGTTACCATGCATTTCAACATATCTTAATATAGATGCATGCATTTTGAGATATCTGTAATATAATTCAAGATATCGCATGATAATGTAATTTTAAAATAACTACATTTTTAGTGGGACTTAAACTAATTTTTTAATATAAATTTTCGTTTTATTTTTGAAAAACTAGGGGGCTTCACCCCCTGGTCACTTCGCTCACCAACCCCGTGTTTGGTTTTCCGGATACACACTTTTAAAATTTTTTTTTTCTTTGAATAGTTGCTATTTCATTAGTTTCACTCTTATTTCAGAACTTCGGTAAAAGCAATATTTGGAATCTTTCGACTCCCAACATGCTGAATCATTTAAATGAGGTAGTGAGACATGTGTTTAATGACTTTGTACCATAATTCAGGATAGGTTTCTCTGTTTGGAATTTCAGCACAGACAAAACAATCTACATCATCAGCAGTTAATATTTTTTTTTTTGCAAAGTAACCAATAAATGCATGTGAGGTAAACCCCAATTTCTCTGACTTAAACTTCAAAGCCTTACAATATTTACATACTTCTGACATATCACCTATGTCCATATATTTGATCTCTATTTGCCTTTCTGTTATTTTTCCGAGTAATAATTTGTCTTTGTTTGCATTAATGCGATCTTTATTTTCTTTGTTTTGACACATTCATTTTTTTCTGCTTTCAAATTCTGTATCTTGCTCTGCATGTGTTTGTCCCCCTTGTTTTTTTAACCTCTTTATGACGTTTTACTTTGTTTTCTACTCTTTGTCTTCTATTTCTGACCTCGCTTTGTCTTGCTTTTTTTTTCCAATGACACCTGGTCCATGGTGATTATTTTCTCTTTTTTTGAGTAATAACTTCCGTTTTCTTTGCGCTACTGCGATCTTTACTTTCTTTTTTTTGATACTTTCTAATTTTCCTGTTTTCATATTCTTTAACTTTTTTCTGCATTTGTATTGCGCCGTTTTTTTTGAGCCTTTCGAATTCCACTGCTTTCATAATCTCTACCCTGCTCTGCATGTGTATAGCGCCAGAGTTTTTGAACGTCTTTATGAAGTTCTGCTTTGTCTTTTACTCTTTGTTTTTTAATTCTGAGCCTGATTGGACCTGCTTTTTTCCATTTCTACTTGCTCCAGGCTGGTTACCTTATTTTCTGAATTTGCACCTAGATAATTCTTTTTTTGCAATTAGGGAGACACTCTGTGGCCAATCACTTTCTTATCACGGGTCTTTTAAGTGTCTTCCGTGATCTTCAGGTGAAGATCATGTCTCGTCTCCCTAGTCTTTATCTCGCAGGATTTTTTTTTATAATAGAGAGAAAAGAACATTACAATGACATACTACTCAAAGAAATGATAACAACGAATACAATCATTTATTTCAAAATCAGTTTGGAGAAAACAAAAGAAAAATAGAAAGACAAAGAAAAAAAGCAAAAACAAGGTTCAACCCTCACCCAAAAGAAATAGAAAAAGAAGAGAGATGCAATCAAAATAACAAATCATGTAACTTTTTACATATACATTTAATAGAACAATTAATACCATAAAAGAATGTACCAAAGGACCAGCATGCTTAATCTTAAATAATATTAATAAAGTACTGACATGTTTAAAAAAAAGTTTTGAACATGTCCTTTAAGGGAGAATTTGATTTTTTTTTTCTAATTTGAGATAATACTGAATGCCACTTAACCATTAAGTTATAGAAGGAGGTTTGAGTTTCTCCCAATTAACCAAGGTTAAGTCTGAATGCTAATATTGTGGTAGACGAAATTACAATCATGCACTTTAATGCCATTACGGGAGTACACCAAATATAATCGTTAATGGATGTGATTATGACACTAAGCCTACCTAAGAAGCATATAAAGATTTTTGTTCTAATTTAGTAAATTCCCAAAGTGTATTGCCTAGTGTTGCTAAAGCGAGACTGCAACACTCACTGAGTGGATCTTCCCCGGGTACATTTTACACAATTTTAAACAAAACAGACATGATTGATTAAGATTTTTAGTTGAATTATGGAATGCTTGGCATATATAGAACTAAAATGTTTTCTTTGTATGTCTGAGTTCAAATCCTTTTCTGAGATGCTAACTGAAAGGTCCCTTTCCCACCACTCTCAAGGATCACTTAAGGATTAGAGAACTTGTCAGCATTCACTTTGCTATAAGTATGGCAAAATCACAGGAAGAACTGAACTAGTTTGGAGTGGCCTAAATGGTGAAATGGTGTTTTAATTGTCCCTGAGGGCTAGGGAAGCATCTTCCTAGTATACTGGACTGAATACTGTTGCCATAAAATGAGCTTTGAGGCAATAGTGCTAACCACTGCACTATTACCAACCAAATGACTTGGAAAGAGACTGGATTGGTAAAAAATATTTCATTCCAGCTATAAAAAGAAAAACAAAGGCGTGGGAAATTTAATCCATGAAATTGACCCACTTGTAGCAACTGATGACGTATCCGATCCTGAAGAGTACAATGTCATGGTTGTAGGTAATCAGTTCAGATCTAAAGTTAATCTGGTAAATATGTATGTACCTAATGTGGACAATGGAGAGTTTACTGTGTATGGTTTTGTATTGGTTCTTAACGTGAGCACTCATAAAATGATAACGTGAGGAGAATTTAAAGTAGTTGCATTTTAAAACCAGTCTATCCAGCAACTGCAAAGGTAATTAAAAATTTCATTACAGATCACAATCTATATTCAAAAGAATAAGCAGTTTTAAAAGTATAATTTATTTCATTTGTTTTTCAAAGAAATAAACACACCTAGGAAGGCATCAAAGATAATAACAGAGATTTCCAGAAGAAATTATGAATATGACAGATCTCCTAATAAAAGTTAGGAGATGGGAAGTACAGGAAAAGCCTGGCTCAATATTTACTCCGTTAACAACAAGAGAAACTGAACTTATTTTCGAATTGTAAAAACATAAATATATACATGGAGAGAATGCTAATAAGATTATAGCTCAACAAATTCATAAGCAGGAAGGTTGCAATGCAATAATTGAAATTACTAATGAAATTTGAAATACAATCAGGGAGCATAAAGAGATAACATATCTTTAAGGAATACTATAAGTCCTTATACACCTCTCAGAATAAAGAAAATGAGACTCAGGCCTTATAAGGAGTTTTTCTATAAAATAGAAATGCTAAAGCTCGATATTACTAGTAATGCAGAAGAACATGGTAAATCCCTGACACTTTCAGAATTACAGGATGTTGTAAACTTACTCCAAAGTGAAAAAGTTGCAGGTTCAGATGGCTACCAGTGGCATTTTATAAAAAAGGTTCATAGAAACTAGAAAAAATAAAAAGTTTCCCCCTAACATTAATAATCCATCCATCCATTTTCTAACCCGCTGAATCCGAATACAGGGTCACGGGGGTCTGCTGGAGCCAATCCCAGCCAACACAGGGCACAAGGCAGGAACCAATCCAGGGCAGGGTGCCAACCCACCGCAGGACACATACAAACACACCCACACACCAAGCACACACTAGGGCCAATTTAGAATCGCCAATCCACCTAACTTGCATGTCTTTGGATTGTGGGAGGAAACCGAGCGCCCGGAGGAAACCCACGCAGACACGGGAGAACATGCAAACTCCACGAGGGAGGACCCGGAAGCGAACCCGGGTCTCCTAACTGCGAGGCAGCAGCGCTACCACTGCGCCACCGTGCCGCCCAACATTAATAATAATAATAATAATTTTTATAAAGAAAAATAAAGGCTTATTGGAACACCATACAGACCAATTTCAATCCTGATTAAAGGTGTTAAGTTACTTGAGAAAGTGTTACATAAAAGGACTGAGAAATTACTTGCTTCTGTAATTTCACAAGATAAAACAATATTTAGTAAAGGCAGGTACTCAGCCTTTTACCTTCAGCGCAGGTTTATTACAATATATTTGCCCACAAAATCTGACTACCCAAAAGTCTCATGATTCTTGGATGAAGAAAAAGCCTTTGACAGAGTTGAATGGGGTTATCCGTTTATTGCATTGCAAAAATTCAGGTTTGGCCCCAACAAATCTGCATATATTAAACTACTTATTACTAATCCAGAGGCTTCAGTCTGTATTACTAACACAAACTCAGATTACTTCAAATTGGAATGAGGTACTAAAAGGGTGCCCCACCATCACCAATGCTTTTCGCAATAATCATTGAGCCATTAGCAATTCATCTCTGGAAGAAGCCAGATGTAAAGGGGATTATCACAGAAAGATATCACTATACACTGATGATACAGTGATTTATATATTAGACCCACAATTATCTCTACCATTAGACTTAAACGTGTTAGAAGAATTTCATAAGATTGGATGATGTTAATTTATAATACCAAAACAGTTTAAATATCTGGGGATAACCATCACATGTAAAATATCTTTTTTATTAACAGAAAGTACAGGGTGACACAGAAAAACGGAAACGTTTGAAATGCGTAGTGGCAGCCATGTACAGTTGGCAGCACTGCGGAACACGGACCTTGAGCTGTTTAATAATCTCGCCATTTAGTAATTTAGTAATCAATTGCAAGGCAATCAATGGCAGCTGTGCAAGAATTGTCCGGTAACCGTGTCATCTCAAGATTCGGAGACATTACCTGGCCCTCAAGATCACCGGATTTGTCCGTTTGTGATTTTTTCTTGTGGGGCTACCTTAAGAGTCGGGTCTACACGACTCGGCCAAGGACACTGAATGAATTGAAACAAAGAATTCAAGATGAAATTCATGGTATCCCAGCTGAGATGTTGCAGCGATCAATGGGGAACCTCAGCAGATTGGAAGAGGATACGTACAGGAGGATGCCATCTACAGGACGTAATTTTCAGACATTGATAATTTGGATTACTGTCTCTTAAAAGGCAAGTTGTAGTGGTTCAATTGCTGTCAATACATTTTTTTTGTTGGATTCCTTCTATTTTTATTGGGTTTTTCAAAAGTTCCCATTTTTTCTTTGTTTCTTTCTTAATTAGCTGCCAAACAATAATGAGACACAAAACAAGCTGCCACATCACACAATATCTGAAAATGTAAGAAAAGTGAAGGTCTCAGTAAGGTTGATTTTTAAAATCACCACAACACTTGACGATGTTTTTATGAAAAACAGAAAATCAACAGTTTTAGAAATGTCAGCTGTGGCAGAATGAGAGAAACAACAAGTCGTGGAATTAAATAACGAGTTTAATTAACAGCAAGAATTGGCTTCTCATTAAGAAACTGGTTGGAGTTTGAAGCTCCAGTTTAGCTGGTCATCTGTAGGCTCCTTTCACGTCGCATTCCTGTTTGGCTGCATCTTAATGAGGAAATGAATCAATTCAGAGGACTGAATCTTTTTAACAGGGCTATTAAAATGTGAATTAGCAGTGAAAACAGGTCACTGATTAGGAAAAGGGTTAGAATGAAAACCTGTAGCCACTGCGGCCATCCAGGCCTGGAGTTCGACACCCGTGTTCTAAATATACCAACAAATCATTCTTTAGGAAGTAAGACTCAAACATAAACATTCTTCTAGAATTCAAAACCGTCACGTATCTAAAAGGTGACTCTACAAACCAGAAAAGGGATGGCACTAGCTGTCAATTTTATTACTGGTCAGAAAATATACACACAATAATATCTTGCACATTGCAACTGTCATGGTAAAGTCACGATTTTTCCCTTGGTGTACTGACTAAAAAGGTAGTACATAAATTTCATGAGCAATAACCTGGTCAAAACACCAAAAGTCAGAAAGAATGTCTACAAAGCCAAATTGCTAGAAAAAAAAAATCAATGTTTGAAGTTCAGAGTTGGGTTCTATTGCCAAGTATCACAAAAAATAAGGACCACAAAACTGCTATTAAAATCAATTGTAGATATTCCAGAAGTGCACATGGTGACCTTTGGAGAGCAAATTATGTCACCTGTCTCAATCACCCAAGAATCATTGGAAAGACTATAATGGCATCAACCATGCAACTATCCAAAAATGGCATCAAAAACGACAGTAAATAATTATAAACTTTTCAGAGAAGCCTCTGACTTAAAAATAAGATGCACCATTTAATTCTTTGTATCTGAAAAACCACAAAAAAAGTTAAAATTAACTTTCTTGGGCTCATTACTGTTAATTATTTTCTGTTGCTTCTGTTAATATTGTTCTCTTCATTTATTAATGGTATAATTACGTATTTCCGGATAATTTTATTCTCTTTAATTATTGTTTTCTTTCTATGCATGTTACCCTGTTCTCTGATATTCCATGTATGTTTTAGATGGTACTAATTTACAGACTATAATTAACGTTTGTGTTTTTTGACTTCATTTTCATACTGCCTTTTTGAGTTTTTAAATTCTTTTTATGTTAAATAAATATTTTTATTTATAAAGATTCTTGTGGACCATTTCCACAATTTTTCCCCTTCCCTTGAGAAATTTTTAATTATTGAAATTTCAAAGCATATTTTTGAGCTTTTGAAGTTAAAGCACATTCTGGTCCGGTATAGGCCAAAACCAGTCAATATACTGTAGCAGGAACTTTAGCAGCCTCTTTGTGCACCTTTTCTATGTAGGCTTGTGGTGATTCCTGCCTGTTTCCTAGCTTATTCCTGGAGGCCTCACACCACTTTGGCCATTTCAGGAGTGTACCCACAACACCACCAGACTAGCTTGCAATGGAAAACAAATCTTGTTAAAAAATATCTTTGTATGCCCTGTTCTGTGCTCCAATCAATACTAACTACCATTAATTTACCAGCAATCAAGTCGCCCACTTATTACTTAACATATGGAACCAATGCATCTGTTGCTGCTATACACTTTTTTCCACCTTCTTAAACCTACTCAGAATTTAACTTATGGAAAATGCTAGAGATTGACACCAAGATATTTATATAGACATCTGCGTATTATAAACATTCCAAATCTATAATCATGGTATATAATAATAGGCCACAAAAATATGTTCTAAAGCAAAACATTTATTTTAAATTTTAAAAATACCTTGTCTGTTCTTGCAGCTTATAATGTGGCTAAAGGGTACCACCATCCATAGGTGAATGAAAAAGCCTAAAACCTACCAAATATATTCACTTTGAAGTAATAAAGGGTTTCATTCTAAGAAAACATATCTTCCACATTTATGAGGAATCCTTTTGCTAAAGAAAGGAAACTGGAAATAATTATTTCATCACAGAGGTAAGAATACATTTTCTGTTTACTTGTCTGCTCGGAGTCACTGTGTGTGAACTTTAGATGTAAATAAGGAAGTTGATCAGCACAAAATCAAAATTTATTTGAAGCTGTAGAAAGTTAGTCTTTGATCAAAATGGGTCAAAAAATGTGCATCTCCAAGAAAAAAGAAGCAGTTACAGTTTCTATCAACTTCATAATGGTAATCATAATACCTTAAAATAATGGCTTGTAATGCTTAGGCTAGATGTGAACACTTGAATGAAAGACCTACTGAAAGCTGACCAGCAAGTTTGTAGTGCTTATTTTTCCGTGAACAATTACTTATGGTTGAAGAGGAAAAGAAAATTTGTCCCTGATCAGCCATTGTTGAAGCCAAATGCAGAGAGATTTGAGCACTTCCATAGCATGAAATAAGAACTGAACTGATGTTATAGGAAGTCACTTAAGTAGAACTAAAGTAGAGGCAGTACTATATGTTTTTGGTGTCTTGGTTCTCCTCGTGATTTGTTATTAATTTTAAATATCATTTTAGTCGAGTATGCCCCATTGGCGATAAGACTACACTTGTTTTCTTAAATGGAAACTTTGGCTGTTTGAAGTGGACATATTTGGTAAATTTTAAGACTTTTTCATTCCCAATAGACCTGTGTACCCTTCAGCCCAATTTTAAGTTGCAAGAACAAAGAAAACATTTTTAAAATAAAAAAAAAACAAACTTTAGAACACAATTTTAAGCAGCAAATTAATATATACAATTACTGTGAAGAGATAACTTAGACAGACTTGAAAACACACCAAATATAGCCTTTATTATTATTATTATGATTATTATATTATTCAATACCTTTGATTGCCGGTAGAAGAAATAGTTCGAACCAGGCATCAACCACAGCACCAACTGTCGTCATAATTGCTGTTGTGAAAAGAATGGAGATAAACACCATTAACTCAGAGAGGGAGAGGCAAAGGCATGTTTGTTATACCCATGTATTTTGTTTGTAAACTAACAATTTCAGATTGGGGGAGTGTAAATGTGACTGAGAATAAAAATGGGAAAAAAAAACCCCTAATTTTTACAAGTACCATAAATTTACACCGGCTGTTACAGACTCAAATCAATTGTATGTTATTATTATGCTACTAGCCAACCTGTGGCGTACCATACGCCGCATAATCAGGCCGGTTTTTTAACGATTTTTAATCACAGGGAGAAAATTAACATTTGAAAAATCGGTAATGTAATAAGTCAGCAAGAAAAGCAACATTGTAACAATGCATGAAACGAACCAACACACAATCGTCCGTGACTGAAAACTGGCGGACTGTCCTCGCGCCTTCTCCTGCCAGACGGAGGGATAGGGGTGCACAGCGCGGAGTGTGGAACAGGAGGAGAGAAGGACGTCCATTCAGCTCCGTCCGTCATGTTAGTCTGGTGATTTCTCGTTCAGTATGCACTGCCCGCTCATGTGCCCACCTTCAACTCGTCACTTGAGCCGTCGTCTTCACACAGTCCAGATGCACCTGTGACTGATGTAGACTTTTCATTGCTCTGTGTGGTTTTGGCTGCTTTTCTATATATAATCCACCAAGACACCCGACCACGGTGGTAGCGAGGTGGGAGGGGTGTGTGTACAAAAGGTTGGGACGCAACCAGTGGGAGCGTATGAGTTGCACTTAGTGGGAATTCGACGGTTTGCAGCCCGAATGGGGTTCAACGGCTTACCCACGCCGGGAAGTCATACGGTCAATGTCATGCATAATTATTTACTGAATGCTAAATACTTCTGGAAAGACACGGTTGTCTAAAATGGGTTGGTGTGAGAATACAACAGTAAGCGAATGAAAAGATGGAACTGTGGAGAGAGCAAAATACAACACAATAGTGAACTCGCGGCATAACAAATGTTGCATAATTATTTATTGATGGTTGAACACTTCTGGAAAGACACAGTTGTCTAAAAAGGGAGGGTTTGAGGATACAACAGAAAGTGAATGAAAACATGGAGCAGTAGACTTTTCATTGCTCTGTACGGTTTTGGCTGCCTTTCTATATATAATCCACCAAGACACTCGACCACGTTAGTAGCGAGGTGGGAGGGGAGTGTGAAGAAAGTGCAGGAGCATCTAAGAAGACGCATGTTTGTTGTGGATGCGAATTGCTGTATGTAGCGTGTAAAACAGTTTGCTATGGTGCCTGCGGTCGTGCGTCGTAACTGAAAACTCGGTTTTTAAAGACTGCTTACTTCATTGTGTTTTAACCTCAGTTGTAAAGGAATGTTTCAAGGACCCCATGGGATACCCCTCGATTTTGGCTGCTTTTCTATATATAATCCACCAAGATACCCGACCACGGTAGGAGGGAGGTGAGCACAAAGGGTAGGGACGTAATGAGTGGGAGCGTATGAGTCACATTTGTGGGAATTCCACGGCTTGCAGCCCAAATGGGGTTCAACGGCTTACCCACGCCTCTCTGCGCTGGGTAGACACACGGTCAATCTCATGAATAATTACTTATTGAACGCTAAACACTTCTGGAAAGACACGGATGTCTAAAACGGGTTTGTGTGAGAATACAACAGTAAGTGAATGAAAAGATGGAACTCTGGAGAGAGCAAAATACAACACAATAGTGAACCCGCGGCATAACAAACGCCGTGTGGCTCAGATGTGCATGTGGACTCTTACCACAGACGAAAGTGACTAACTGGGTGGTCGGTAAGTTTTTGCGTCCAGGCTAATGGGCAGGCAGTGTGAATGCCTAGAGAGCAAGGGTAGACGCCGGCCGATGAAAAAGGACTGTTGGTGGGCAGGGAAACGGCTTCTGTGTGCTTGCAGGAGCATTTAAGTAGACGCATGTTTGTCGCGGATGCGAATTGCTGTATGTAGCGTGTAAAACAGTTTGCTATGGTGCACGCAGCCGTGCGTCGTAACCAAAAACTCTGTTTTTAAAGACTGCTTACTTCATTGTGCTTTAACCTCAGTTGTAAAGGATTGTTTTAAGGATCCCATGGGATACCCCTCGCAAACCGTTTCACATGCTGCATATGGCGATTCACCTCCGCGAGAAACATGCCTCTATGAACAGTCAAAGTAGCTCGGAGGTGCATGACATGCACATGACATTAACCTGCCCTGCACTGCATGTGGCCTCTACGACAGACGAATAGAAATGACGCCATTTTTTATGTGTCCTTGCGTCCGAGTTGGTGGGCGTGGTCCTGCGAGTTGTCGTCGTATTCAATGGTCTTGGAGTTGGTGGGCGTGGCTCCTTCCTGCGTGCGCCATAGGTGTCTCACCTGTCGGCGGCTTAGTGAATCCACACCCGTTCCAGTGTGTTTTTCATGGTTGTCTTGCCTTTCCATGGGTGTCTTGCCTTAGTGAATTATATATATAGATAGTAAAAATTATTACAATAACATGAAAAAGGTTTCTGTTTTAATTAGGTGTTCAACATTGTCTCAAATTTCCTGTCATCCTACACTTACACGGATCGTTGTAGACACAGAACACACATGAAATGTATGTATTCCAAATAATATATTATTTACAGTATACAACTCTAGTCACCTAAATCCCAGAGAAAGAGACTTCAGCTGTGAGAATTTTGTGTTCGACTGCCTCAGTGGGGGATGAGTGAACAGGCTGACTGCTGCCAGTGCTGACTGACACATTTGCAAAACAAAGATGCTGATGAGGAGGTGTAAGGGAATTAAGGTGGTCCAGCATTACAAATATTTTCGTAGGTTTCAGGGATTCTAGTGTTAATAAGGAAAAATGTTGTTTACTAGAAAACCTGAATAAAATACAGATAAGTATCTCTTTTGTATGGTGGCAATTGTTACTGGTATTGTTTAACAGATCTGTCACTATGGGTTTTACTTTTGTGCCTGTTCGTTGTCTGTGTGGTATGTACATGTTCTCACAAACTTAGCATAGTATTTTTTCTAATTCATATACAAAGCCATAAAGACAACCTGAAATGGTGATTCCAGGTTAATGTGATTGTGATTGCACATGGGTGCATGAGTCAGTTGCTCCTATGATTGGTACGCATCTTCTACTCTTTAGATGATTTGGTGAGACAAAGTCAGAATAATTTGATTAAGATATTGCACTGTATGTCTTAAAGACTGTTAAATTAATCTATTGTAATTTTCTAATCATTGCTTGACAGATCTAATTCACGGGTGTCAAACTCCAGGCCTTTGGAGCTACAGTGGCTGCAGGTTTTTATTTGAACCCTTTTCCAATCAGTGACCAGGTTTCAATGCTAATTAACTTCTTTTCCCTTCTAATAGCCCTGTTTTTAAGGATTTAGTCTTCTGAATTGATTCTTTTCTGCATAAATGACAGCCAAACAGAAATGAGACATGAAACAAGCTGACAGAAGACAAGCTAAACTGGGGCTTCAAACTCCAACCAATTTCATTCCAACCAGTTTCTTAACGAGAAGCCAATTCTTGCTGGTAATTAAACCCGTTATTTAATTCCACAGTTTGTTGCTGCTCTCATTCTGCCATAGCAGACATTTCTAGAACCAATGATTTTCTGTTTTTTTTTCAAAGAACATTGTCAAAAAGTTTTGGTGACCTGAGAGATCAACCTTAGTGAGACGTTTCTTTATCTTCAGATATTGTGTGATGGGCACAGGTAAGCTGGTCATATGGTGGCTTGTTTCATGTCTCATTATTGTTTGGCTGCTAAATAAGGATAAAGAAACTACTAAGGGCCTGAGTCAGGTTAATTCAAATTAAAGAAAAAGAAGTGAATTAGCAGAAAAACTAGTCACTAATTAAGAAGATGGTTAGAATGAAAACCTGCAGCCACTGTGGCCCTCAAGGACCAGAGTTCAACACCCCAGATCTAAATACAGGCAGTCACCAGGTTATGTACGAGGCAGGGACTGTAGGTTTGTACTTAAGTTGAATTTGAATGTAAGTCAGAACAGGTACATTATTTTAATAAATGCTATTGTTGACCGACTGTAACCAAGTGCGCTGCCAATTAATGATGGAGTTTCACCTCTCTCTGACCTTTTTATTATTTCTACTTTATTTTCAATGGTGATGGGTTTTCTCTTCTTTACCGTATCACCAGCACTTGCATCAGATTTGTGTTTCAGAGACATTCTTGAAGGGTGAAGACAAAAGGTTAAGATGAGCTCTTATGACCATATTCAGCGAGCGTAATCAGAGAGCGGATCAGCGAGCGGAAGCAGAGAGCGGATCAGCGAGCGGAAGCAGAGAGCAGCGGCGTCTCGCCCAGGCACATAGCCCTTCGCAAGCACCCGAGCAAGTTGACCTGAGGTAAAGCCGGCAGCTGACCAGTAGAAATAAGATAGGAATCTGATAGCTATTAGGCAAACCGAAAATTGGATCGACTAGACAGTGCGACATCTAGATTGTCTGCTTCAAAATTTATAGATACCTTGAGTAAGTCGAGTGTAATTGTGGAAAACCATTTAGATCAGTTAACATCAAATGTAAACGTGGAAAACAATTTAGATCAGCTAACATCACATTATAATGTGACCTTGAGAGATGCTCTGGACACAGTGGCTCCCCTTAAAACAAAAGTGATCAAAGCACATAGAAACTCTCCCTGGTTTAATGAAAACACTCGTGCTCTTAAATTAGAGTGATGGAAACTGGAGCGCAGATGGAGAACAACAAAGCTACATGTCTTTCAAATTGCATGGACAGAGAGTGTTAATAAATATAAAAAAGCCCTCTTTAAAGCTCACTCAGAATACTATTCTACATTAATAGATAGCAATAATAAAAATCCTCGGGTACTGTTTAGAACAGTGGCTAAATTAACAAATGGGAATTCAGATCAACAGTGCAAAATACCAACAGATATTAGCAGTACAGACTTTATGAACTTCTTCAATGAGAAAATTAAAAATATAAGATCCCAGATCTCAGCATCACAGTACAAACCAAATACTAGCTTAGCAGACCCTGTCTCACATTGCATTCAGCACTTTAGTAATTTTAATCCTGTAACTGAGCAGGAAGTCTTAACTTTAATTTCTAAAATGAAGCCCACTACTTGTTCCCTAGATCCAGTGCCAACAAAACTAGTAAAAGTGCAATGGATGTTCTTGCAGCGCCTATTTTAACCATTATCAATAGTTCATTACTGCATGGCACTGTACCTGATGCACTAAAAGTCATTAAACCTTTACTTAAAAAGTCAGACCTAGACCCACACATAATAAATAATTATAGGCCTATTTCAAATTTACCCTTTCTCTCTAAAATACTAGAAAAGTAGTGCCAGTCAGCTTCAGTCACACCTTACGCATTACAATTTATTTGAGAAATTCCAGTCTGGTTTTTTGCACTGGTCATAGTACAGAAACTGCACTAACACGGGTTGTAAATGACATTCTGATATCCTCTGATGAAGGAAACTCCACTGTAATTATGTTGTTGGACTTAAGTGCAGCATTTGACACCATTGAGCATTCTATTTTACTGCACAGGCTAGAAAACGATGTTGGGCCCCGTGCTCACTTGGTTTAGTTCTTATTTATCAAATCGATTCCAGTATGTACAGAAATGTGCTGACAGTACTCCATCATTATACACAGAAGTTCAATATGGTGTCCGCAGGGCTCAGTACTGGGACCTTTACTGTTTTCACTTTACATGCTTCCACTGGGATCTCTCATTAGGAAACACAATGTTAATTTTCACTCGTATGCAGATGACACCCAGTTATACCTTTCATTTAAATCAAATGTCTTTAGTTAGTTGTGTTAGCGAATTAAAGGAGTGGATGAATGATAACTACTTGTCTTTAAATACAGATAAAACAGAGATGTTAATTGTTGGAGGGAATGACGCTGATCACAGCAATATTTTGTCATCATTTAACTCAGTTGGAATCCCAATTAATTTTACTGAATCAGCCTGCAATCTAGGAGTTATCTTTGACTCTAGCATGTCATTTAAAGCACATATTACAAAGTTGTCCAAAACATGTTTCTTCCATCTTAAAAATGCGCTTTCTAAATAAAAAGGATTCTGAGAAATTAATTCATGCATTTATCTCTAGTAGGATTGACTACTGCAATGCGGTTTTCACTGGCTGTTTAAACTGTTTTTTATACAGCCTCCAGTTAATTCAAAATGCGGCTGCAAGAATTATTACAAGAACAAGAAAATATGAACACATAACTCCAGTTCTTAAATCCTTACACTGGCTCCCAGTTAAGTTTAGGGCAGATTTCAAAATCCTCCTTTTAACATATAAAGTATTACATGGCCAAGGTCCGGCTTACTTGTCTGAACTTATCATGACTTACAAACCTGAACATTAAGATCTCAAGATGCCGGTCTGCTTATGATTCCAAGGATTAATAAAATAACAGTGGGAGGTCGAGCTTTTAGTTACAGGGCCCCTAAACTGCGGAATGGTCTTCCTGCTTCTATAAGAGATGCCCCTTCGGTCTCAGCCTTTAAATCCCGGCTGAAGACTCACTACTTCAGTTTAGCATATCCTGACTAGAGCTGCTGATTAACTGTACATACTGCATCTCTGTTGTTAGTCATTAGCACTAAAACATAAGTAAGATGATAGTTATAATTGAATACTAACCCTCAGCTATTCTGTTTCTGTTCTTGGTACTCAAATGTGGCAACTGGTGCCATGGCCCACCTACCAAGTTGTTTGCCTGCCTATGGTAAAGTCATCCCTGATGGAGGATCACAGGAATCATGGGAAAGAGGGGTCCTTTCATCGGATTGGCTGGCCCAGCACTGTTTCAGCCGTGGAATGGCCAAATGGAGGAGGCAGCTTGATGGATGAGGTCTCCAGGAATCTAAAAATATCCAAATCTTATTATGTGATATCATCTACTGTTAAATTTTGCTCTGTACTTCTAAAAGGTTTATTTTATGCTGTATTAAGGATTTGTTCTTTTCTGTGTATTTTATTGACCCCCTTCTTTTGACACCCACTGCACGCCCAACCTACCTGGAAAGGGGTCTCTCTTTGAGCTTTCTTCCATTTTTCCCTACAAGGCTTTTTTGGGAGTTTTTCCTTGTCTTCTCAGAGAGTCAAGGCTGGGGGGCTGTCAACAGGCAGGGCCTGTTAAAGCCCAATGCGGCACTTCCTGTATGATTTTGGGCTATACAAAAACAAACTGTATTGTATTGTATTCAGCAAAGCACTGTACATGCTATCACAGCAGGAAGGCACCCATTGTCAACACGTCTGATGTACTGACAAGAGACAACTTCCTGCTGTGTAACAGTACAAGCAGGCTTGCTATTGAGAATGAATGGGGGTGGCGAGGGGTGGTTCACCACCTGCCCACCACACAGTCACCTCCACAACAGTATGCTGCCTGCAGCGTCCGCCCATGGAGAACAAACACGGTGCGGCCAAAGGCGGGTAGTGAATTGCCCAGCACTGCCCCCATTCAACAAGCAACCAGCCGAGGCACACTACAATGCTACCCCCTGCCGTCCCGTTAACCCTCAATGACCTCCATTTAGCCACAACCGGGTCACCATTTGCAGCATTACCAGCCACCCACCGAACGGGGTACAATCAAGATCAGTAGCTGCAGCGGCAGTGTGGTGGATGGGCAGCAAACTGCCACATCAAGCCTCCGTCCTGCACACGAGCGATAGCTGTGGCCCCGGTGACTATGGACAACCATTTGCCGCTGGGAGCCACCCGAGGGACCCTACACTGTGCAAGCAGCGGAATCGCCCCCTCCATGCTTCAGTCCAGCCACTGCTTGCACCATCCCCAGGCCGAAGATGATGGAGCGGCAGTTACTGAGGCACATGCGTCGCAGCTGCGGCACTGTTCAGAAGTCGTAGGTTGGATGTTCGTAACTTGGGGACTACCTGTAGTCTTTAACAGAAAGTAACACTAAAGGGGAAACTGAAATATGTACACAACCTAACTGTAATCCTTACCAGAAAATGGTTAACACTGATATTGCCTTTAAGTTTGTGTGTATATCAAGGGCATTAAAAGATGTTCCATATTTATTTTCACTTAAATTAACCTTAGATCACATTTATGGCAAACCACATCATGTTATTTTACTGAAGTATTATATAATAATATTTATAGTTATCAAAACTGCAACTAAACTTATGATTATAGTGATATTACTTTTTCTGAATCCTCTTATTAAAGGGTCAAAGAGAGTTCAAAATTGTTCCAGCAGCACAGGACACAAAATTCAAAAAAAGTAGCACAACATATTACAGTAAATTATAAAATACTAGGAAAGATAATAACCAGTGCAAGACAGAATTTCAAAGCCATAAGCATTCCAAAAACATTTAATTAGAGATGTTAGATGAAAAGATATTAACTACAATAGATAAATTGGGCTGCAAGGCCAGGTCTTGTCAGTACCTTTTTGTTATATTCATCACCGTAATTTCTTCCGTTTCACCAGTGTGGCGCCTACTAATCTAAGATTCTCTATTAACCTTTCAATTGCTCTAAAGATGCTTATCAACCCAGACAAGGAAGAACCCCTGCACAAAACAAACAGTCCAGAATATGTATTCCATTTTTTTATGATTGCATTTGAAATAGCCTCATAGGTAAATTGGTCTCTGCTTTTCTTCCATTCTAACAGCCAAGTCAAAGGAATAAAAATTGTAAAATTAAGGTTCTCATAACAGTGTCCCAGAAATAACTATTTAACATTTGCTAGCAAAAATGACAGAAAATTACTCTGCATTTGTTTTGCAATAGGGGAACACATTCAGACTTTTAATATGTCACAGACATTCAACTTGATTATTTTTTATTATTCAAAATGATTTTAACTATATAATCTGGACATAAAAACAACACATTCAGTATAAAGTTATTACCATCAGATAAAACTAACCAAAAAGATATGCATGATATTACAAGCAATACAGTACTGCATACACTGTACAGTACATGGGACAAAATACATTACTGAATAAATTAATTAAAAATGAAAATAAAGTACACATGCTTTAATCATGAAAATTTCTTCATTGAAAATATCCATTTGTTTAAAGAACACTTTTTCAAAGCACTGAGGACTTACATTAAAAGATATTTTGGTGTGCCCTTTGAGACCTCATGCAATATAAAATCACTGGAATTATTGTTAGTCTGCTATAGCGAAATGAATGTTGTGTTTTTGAAAAGAGAGTACTTTTTCTTTTACATTTTATATATGTTCGGTCTTATGAATTTATCAAAACAAACAATATTTCAAATTTCTCACTTAAAATTATTTAGAAACTCAATTGAATGTTAAAAATGACATCCATATTTATTGTTTTTTATCTTTTTATTACGAATGGAAGATACAGTGGCCACTAAACAATGTTAAAATGTCTACCTAATAATACATTTTAAGTGCCTGCAAAAAATCCCAAAATGGTGAGCAACAGCAAAACGAAAAATAAGCTTTGAGTGAAACTCTACACACTAACGAGAGATTAATTTAAAAAGAGCTTCAAATTGAAGCTTACTTTATTTATGTACTCAGCCTGCCTCCTTGTGGTGCACACAAACAAGGCAAGGCTCTGCTTGTATAAAGGCTAACATTACTAACAACCAATTACAGGCGCCTTCAAATCTGTCAATAAAAAGAAAATCCTAAAACGCTGCACATATTTTAGATGACTGTAAGCATTAAACACATTGACTGAAAAAAAATCACATAGTGTGATACTGGAATTGTCACTTTATGCAACATGAAATATATGTACAGTTATGTTAGCAGCACAAATTCTCCGAAAGACTTCGATGATCACAGAGGTTATATGCAGTTCAGTCCATCCCTAAAACACAGATCACCTTGTTTATGCTTAATGCTAACGCTAAAAGGGAAGGATACATTATTTTTGACATTTGTATTGGTCTGTTCAATTGTTTCTTTCAGTGTGTTGTCCTTTTACAGAAGTGTAAATTTTTCATTGTGAAGAAGAAAACAAACACTGAAACAGAATGAGGAAGACACATACAGTCATACGAAAAAGTTTGGGAACCCCTCTTAATTCTTTGGATTTTCGTTTATCATTAGCTGAGCTTTCAAAGTAGCAACTTCCTTTTAATATATGACATGCCTTATGTTAACGGAAATATTTCAGCAGTGACATTAACTTTATTGGATTAACAGAAAATATGCAATATGCATCATAACAAAATTACACAGGTGCATAAATTTAGGCGCCCCAACAGAGATATTACATCAATACTTAGTTGAGCCTCCTTTTGCGAATATAACGGCCTCTAGACGCTTCCTATAGCCTTTGATGAATGTCTGGATTCTGGATGGAGGTATTTTTGACCATTCTTCCATACAATATCTATCCAGTTCAGTTAAATTTGATGGCTGCCAAGCATGGACAGTCTGCTTCAAATCATCCCATAGATTTTCGATGATATTCAAGTCAGGGGACTGTGATGGTCATTCCAGAACATTGTACCTCTCCCACTGCATGAATGCCTTTGTAGATTATCGAACTGTGTTTTGGGTCATTGTCTTGTTGGAATATCCAAACCCTGCATAACTTCAACTTTGTGACTGATGCTTGAACATTATCCTGAAGAATTTGTTGATATTGGGTTAAATTCATCCGACCCTCTACTGTAACAAGGGCCCCAGTCCCTGAACTAGCCACACAGCCCCAAAGCATGATGGAATCTCCATGAAAATTTGATAGTAGGTAGCAGGTGTTTTTCTTGGAATGTGGTGTTCTTCTTCCGCCATGCAAAGCCATTTTTGTTATGACCAAATAACTCAATTTTGGTGTCATCAGTCCAAAATACTTTGTTCCAAAATTTATCTGGCTTGTCTAAATGAGCATTTGCATACAACAAGCGACTGTTTGTGGTGTGAGTGCAAAAAGGGCTTCTTTCTCTTCACCCTGCCATACAGAATTGTAGAACGATGTACAGATACACCATCTGCAGCAAGATGTTCTTATAGGTCTTGGAGGTGATCTGTGAGTTGTCTGTGGTCTTCCATTTCATGATTACATTCCTAACACTTGAAACTTAAACCTCTGAGATAGCTTCTTGTAGCCTCCCCCTAAACCATGATACTGAAAAATCTTTGTTTTCAAATCTTTTGAGAGTTGCTTTGAGGATTCCACCGACACGCCCCTGTGTGGCAGAAGTGCCAGCTGCATCCCTGGAAGCACTCCGGGTGTCCCTGCTCCTCTTTCCCCCCAGCATTCCAAAGGGCTCCAAAGGCATAGGGGCACCTCCCTAGCGGTGACCACGGGCCCCTACAGGGTTGACCTTCAAAGCTCTGTACCCGTGGCCTTCAAAGGTACCAGGGCAGTCGCCCCCACATGGTCTGGAGAAGGCGTGAGCCCTCCTCCGGTCTTCCTTGGCGTCCCGGCCGGGTCGCCCCCCCCCCAGCCATCTCCGACAGCAGTTACATGCATTCAAATCAGCAAAATTACAAGGGTACCCACATTTTTGCACTGCCAGTTGTTCACATTTGATTTAATTTCATAAAACTAAATACTGTTTCACTAAAAATCTTTGTTCGGAATATCATCCCAGTACTCAGATGTTCCTAGGAAATGAAAGACATATCAGTTATACTTTTGTTGAAAGTAGAGCAAATTATTATGCAGGCTGAGAGGGATTCCCAAACTTTTTCATATGACTGTAAATGACAGCTTCTGAACCAATGAGGTAGGAATGTTTTCAGGTTACTTCTGTGTATAGAAGGCATTAGAATCATTTGCAATTTTAACCACACTTCCTAAGAGTTTTTGATGACTGCTACCTTGGCCTAGGAACTTCAAGAATCCACCGCAATTAAACAAGGACGACATTTTCTTTGGTCTCTACTTCTTCGTCTTCTTTCGGCTGCTCCCGTTAGGGGTTGCCACAGTGGATCATCTTCTTCCGTATCTTTTTGTCCTCTGCATCTTGTTCTGTTATACCCATCACCTGCATGTCCTCTCTCTCCACATCCATAAACCTTCGCTTAGGCCTTCCTCTTTTCCTCTTCCCTTGCAGCTCTATCTATAGCATCCTTCTCCCAATATACCCAGCATCTCTCCTCTGCACATATCCAAACCAACGCGATCTCGCCTCTCTGATTGTCTCCCAACTGTCCAACTTGAGCTGACCCTCTAATGTCCTCGTCACACCCAGTGCAAATCTTAGTATCTTTAACTCTGCTACCTACAGCTCTGTCTCCTGCTTTCTGGTCAGTGTCACAATATCCAACCCATATAACATAGCTTGGTCTCACTACTGTCCTATAGACCTTCCCTTTTACTCTTGCTGAAAACCGCCTGTCACAAATTACTCCTGACACTGTTCTCCACCCATTCCACCCTGCCTGCATTCTCTTTTTAACCACTCTTCCACAATCCCCATTACTCTGTATTGTCGATCCCAAGTATTTAAACTCATCCACCTTCTCTAAGTCTACTCCCTGCATCCTCACCATTCCACTGACCTCCCTCTCATTTACACATATGTATTCTGTCTTGTTCCTACTGACCTTCATTCCTCTCCTCTCTAGAGCATATCTCCACCTCTCTGGGGTCTCCTCAACCTGCTCCCTACTATCGCTACATATCACAATGTCCTCAGCAAACTACGAGGACTCCTGTCTAATCTCGTCTGTCAACCTGTCCATCACCACTGTAAATAAGAAAGGGCTCAGAGCTGATCCCTGATGTAATCCCACCTCCACGTTGAATGCATCCGTCGCTCCTACCGCAGACCTCACCACTGTCACACTTCACTTGTACATATCCTGTACAATTCTTACGTACTTCTCTGCCACTCCCAACTTATTCATACAATACCACAGCTCCTCTCGAGGTACCCTGTCATATGCTTTCTCCGAGTTCAAAAAGACACAATGCAACTCCTTCTAGCCTTTTCCATCAACATCCTCAGAGCAAACATTACATCTGTGGTGCTCTTTCTTGGCATGAAACCATACTGCTGCTCACTAATCATCACCTCACTTCTTAACCTAGCTTCCACTACTCTTTCCCTTATCTTCATGCTGTGGCTCATCAATTTTATTCCCCTGTAGTTACTGCAGTCTTGCACATCCCCCTTATTCTTAAAAATCGGTACCAGTACACTTCTTCTCCACTCCTAAGGCATCCTCTCACTTTCCAAGATTCCTTTAAACTATTTGGTTAAAAACTCCACTGCCAAAAAACTCCACAGATGAGAATTGTACAGAATTTATATCCAAACAAATCAGTATCTTCCTAGAGACAAATACATCCTCAGAGATTTCTGCAGGAATACTCTGGGAAACTCTTCAGGCCTTCTTAAGAGGACAGATTATTTCATATCTTTCCCACAGAAATAAATTAGAAACCAAGAAAGTATCAGAGCTAAGAAGCAAAATTACTAGAATAGATGAAGAAAATGCCAGGCTTCCAAGCAAGGCTCTTCATAGGAAAAGGCAGGTTCTGCATTCAGAACTAAACCTCTTGACAACTAAAGAAACTGAACAACTAATTTATAAATCCAGACATCATTACTATGAACACAGAGAGAAAGTTAATAAGCTTTTAGTTCAACAAATTCACAAGCAAGAAGTCCGCAAGGCAATCCCTGTAATCACCAACACGAAGGAGACGAAATCATCGACCACAGAAATATAATGCACACATTTAGAGACTACTATAAATCCTTATATAGTTTAAAGAAGACAACACACAATCTAATGCATTTCTGGATACATTACAGATACCACAAATAGATACTTATAGTGCAGAGGAACTCGATAAACCTCTGGCGTTATCAGAATTATTAGATGCTATAAAGTCACTTCAAGGTGGGAAAGCAGCAGGCCCTTATGGCTACCCTGCAGAATTTTATAAGAAATTCAACGCTCAGCTAGCTCCCTTCCTATTAGCAACATTTACAGAAGCCAGAGACAATCAAACTCTTCCTCAAACTTTTCGCCAAGCATTAATCACAGTTTTTCCTAAACAAAATAAGGACTTATTACAATGTGCATCGTACAGACCAATTTCACTTTTGAATAATGATGTTAAAATACTCTCATAAATTATAGCTAGAAGGATGGAGAAAGTGCTCCCTTCGGTAATATCACAAGATCAAACTGGATTTATCAAGGGTTCACTCTTATCTTCCAATCTTCAACGCCTATTTCATTGTAATATACTCACCAACTAAGTCAAACATCCCAGAAATATTATTATCATTGGATGCAGAAAATGCATTTGACATAATTAAATGGAAATACCTTTATACTACATTAGAGAAATTTGGGTTTGGCCCGAACATTTGTGCATGGATCAAACTACTGTATACCAATCCAGAAGCTTCAGTTTGTATCAACAACATTTGTTCAGAATACTTTAAACTAGAACGTGGTACCAGACAAGGATGCCCCTTGTCACCGCTGCTGTTTGCAATTGCCATTGAACCACTGGCAAAACACTGTCAGTTTAAATACCTCGGGGTAAACACCACAAGTAAACATAAAGCTCTTTATCAACAAAATTTTGCCGTCTGCATGGATAAAATTACGCAAGAATTGCATAGATGGTCAACCCTTCTTCTCACTCTAGCTGGAAGAATTAACACTGTTAAGATGAATATTCTTCCTAAGCTCTTTTTTTATTTCAAAACATGCCAATATACATCAATAAATCATTTTTAAGCAATTAGATTCAGCAATAACCTCATTTATTTGGAACTCTAAACATCCACGTATCCAAAGAGCGACCCTACAAAGACAAAAGGCAGAAGGTGGTATGGCTCTACCTAACTTCCAGCTTTATTACTGGGCAGCAAACATACAAGCTATAAAAACCTGGACATAAATAGATGAACATACACAGGCCTGGCCCGCAATAGAACTACAATCCTGCAGTACTTCTTTATATTCCCTGCTCTGTGCCCCAATAAATGCAAGTTATTGGCAGTATACTAATAACCCAATTGTGCTTCACTCACTCAGAATATGGAACCAATGTAGGAAGCATTTTAAGATGGAGAATCTTTTATCAGTGGCTCCTCTGCAAGAGAACCACCTCTTTCAACCTTCGCAAACATATGCAGTTTTTAATATTTGGAAAGAATTTGGGATTAACTTGCTTAGAGATCTTTATATAGACAACGTCTTTGCATCCTATGAACAATTACAATCTAAATTTAACATTCCAGCTACACATTTCTTTCACTATCTTTAAATTAGGAACTTTGTTAAAAAGAACCTGCCTGATTTTCCTCATCTTGCACCCTCGTCCACACTGCAAAAAATATTGCTCAATTTCAAGGACTCAGACACCATCTCTGCAATATATAAAATTATTTTACAGTCCCTGTCCTTGAAAGATCCAAGAGGACACTGGGAAAAAGATCTCTCAATTAATATATCAGAAAAGCAGTGGAAAATAGCAATGCAGAGAATTCACTCAAGCTCCATATGCGCAAAGCATACAATTATTCAACTCAAAATTATATATCGAGCGCATCGGTCTCGCCTAAAACTCTCCAGAATATTTCCAGGGCAAGATCCAACCTGCGAATGCTGCAATCAAGTCCCAGCCTCACTGGGTCACATGTTTTGGGCCTGCACCAAATTAACGTTATTCTGAACCAAAATTTTTAATTACCTTTCAGACAGCCTTGGTGTTACAATCCCTCCTAACCCACTAACAGCTGTGTTTGGTGTTCTTCCAGATGGGTTTAAAGTGGAGAAGGACAAACAAACTGTGATTGCATTCACTACACTGTTGGCACGCAGACTTATTTTGCTAAACTGGAAGAATCCTAACTCTTCACCGCCAACCACTGTCTCACCTCCTCCCTAAACTCAAACTTGCAGTCTTCCTTTTTCAACTTCCACCATTTGATCCTTGGCTCTGCCCCGACTCTCTTCCTCTTCTTGATCTCCAACGTTATCCTACAGACCACCATCCAATGCTGCTTAACTACACTTTCCTCTGCCACCACCTTGCAGTCTTCAATCTCCTTCAGATCAACTCTTCTGCATAGGATGTAATCTCCCGTGTGCATCTTCCCCCACTCTTGTACGTAACCCTATGTTCCTCCCTCTTCTTAAAATACGTATTCACCACAGCCATGTCCATCCGTTTGGCAAAATCCGCTATCCTCTGACCATACCTACCCATCACCTCCTCATCTACACTGTTCCCTTCACCAACATGCCCACTGAAATCCACTCCAATCACCACTTTCTGTCCCTTGGGTACACTGTTCATCACTTCATCTAACTCACTCCAAAAATCTTCTCTCTCACCCATTGCACAGCATTGTATATGCACTAACAACATTCATCATCACACCTCCAATTTCCAGCTTCATAATCATTACTCTGCCTGACACTCTTTTCACCTCCAAAACACTCTTGACATACTGTTCCTTCAGAATAACTCCTACCCCAATTCTCCTCCCAACCACACCATAATACAACAATTTGAATCCACCTCCAATCCACCTGGCCTTACTCCCCTTCCATTTAGTCTCTTGTACGCACAATATATCAACCTTCCTTCTCTCCATCATATCTGCTAACTCTCACCCCTTACCAGTCATACTGCCAACATTCCTACCCTCAGTTCCACTCTCTTTAGTGTCCTCCTCTACTCCTGCCTCCGGAAATGTCTACCCCCTTTCTTCTTCTTCTTCTTTCGCCAACAGTAGCCCAATTTCCTGCAGCACCCTGTTGGCTAACAGTACTGGTGGCAGTCGTTGTTAACCCGGGGCTCGACCGATCCAGTTTGGAACTTTGTATTGTTGTCCGCATATTGATTTGGCAAAATTTTACACCGGATGCCCTTCCTGATGTAACCCTTCCCATTTATCTGGGCTTGAGACTGGCACGAAGAAACACACTGGTTTGTGCATCCCCTGTGGCTGGGTTTTTCTCTGGTATCTACAAACACTTTAAACCAAATGCACAAAGAGTCCAGTTTGGAACAGTGGCTGAATTTTTCTCTGGTCTCTGCATGGGAAAAAAATTCAATCTATTGGGAGCCTGATTAGTATAAGACAGTTTTTTTTCTTTTTCTGCTTTATTTACTTCAGAATAGTGCTCCTATTTTGTTATTCTTAAACGCAATATATGTCGCCACAACTCCCTCCACCTTCTGTGGCTTCTGGCTCTGAGCCTAAGCACCAGAAGAAGTTTAAAACACTGCAGGAGAAGGTTTAACTACTGGATTAGATCCGGGAACTAAAAAGCTATGCTGCAGTAGCACGCCACCATGGCATTAATGAAGGCACTTTACACTACATAAAGAAGAATGAAGCAGCGATCTGGAGTACCGTATCTGTAAGTTTCTGTGATAGTGCCAAAAAGGTAACAACCATAAGGAAAAAAAATATTGTCAGGATGGAATCTGCCTTGGCATTGTGGATCACCGACTGAAGGAAGAAGAACATCCCCCTTGGATGGTAACATCATCTGTGAGAAAGCACGGAAATTGTACCAGCAGTTCGCTACAGCAGACAATGTAGAAACTTTCCATCACAATTTTCCTGAAATCTATAAAGAAAAGCCAGCACGAAACCCCACCAGATGAAGACCCATCCAAAGATATGTCTCCTCCTGAAGCGCCTGAAGAAGAGGCGCCACCCGAGGAGTTTTAAATCCTCTGCATCGTACTGCACAGCTACTTCATCATCATCATCATTGATGAGTTCCTGTACATTTTACTGTATTTTAATTAAAAGAAATTATGTATTTACTCTACTTATAACAAAGAAAACGACAGCACATACTAAAGAAAACGCACTTGCATTAATTACAGTACATATAGCGGTAACATCAGTATTTTACATTCTAGCACTGCAGGAGACATAGCAGTACAGTACTGTACAGAATATGGAGAGTTTGTGGCAGAACGCACGCTAAGGAAATGCGGTCTGATCAGCTACTGTCTTTCTGCTGCGTGTTCGGCTTGTCATACTGCACGTCAATCATTTAAAAGCCTGTACAGCAGCTGTCCTTTTGTCTCACTGACTTGTCTAGAGTGACGTTAACGTATCTCTTCTGGGACGTATTGTCTCCTTCCAAGATTTTTTTTTATTTTTATAACAGAGAGATTGGATAGAAACTCAATTTCGGGATTCAGAAATTTTCCTTATGAAGAGAATGCATAAACTTCACTCAGGAACTACTCTCACCAAGGAATCTAACCAGTAAAGACCTTCATAATGATTGAAACTTAGCATCAAATACTTCACAGAAGCTGCTTAGTGAAGGAAGCCTGAATTATCATTAGATAGACAGATAGATAGAAATACTAAAATGCTGCATCCCTTCTTTGTGAAAGCCCTTTCTAACAAAGTAATGGGCAGATTTCTCTGCATTTTCTTTCAATGAACCTTAGTGTCATCATGGAAATTGTTTAGGAAATTTAAATCGAGGGGCCCCTAATTGATAAGTTTAAGAAACCATTGTTTTACCTTGCTCAGCCTTTACTGGTGGTGGTGCAAAGTTTTATCCTGAAATTTGATGCAACAAAAGGGAAAATCTTTGCAGTGCAATGTCCAAAATGAGGCACACTTCCTATATTTATAATATTAGCCAGTTTTGGTTGTTACTAAAATGTCTACTCCTGGTATTGAGTTTAACATCAGTCTTTATATGAGGACATAAGGAATGCAACTACTCATCTGGTCAATCTTTACAATCAAGCATACAACAGATCCATGAAGAATATTCAGACAAGAATCAAACGCCTCTTTAGTTTTTGTTTCAAGGCTACACCATAAGCTTACTGATGATTCCTAACACTTCAATGATACAACAGTGCCTAAAACAGGTGCTGTTTATGAGACTGCCTATGTTATGCTAATATCCTCAGACTGTGAATTAGCATTATCCTTTAAAAGACATCAGTTCCCTGTTAAACCTGCATTTTGCATGATTATAAATAATGTCTAAGATCAAACTTTGAAAAAGGCTGACCTCTTTTTATGAGAGCCTGCTTTTAGCTATGGATAGCTTTATGTTGATACGTCTAAAATTGTTTCCCTCCAAAATTTTGAAATATATGCATCTATGGAAAGCAAAACATCTAATATTGCATACAAAGAAGTTCAATAGACCATGTTTGCAATGATTAAGCTAGTAATAATAGATTTTTCATCAGAAATTCAAACATTACCATTCTTTCAGCAATTATAAAGGTAAATGAGCTACTGCTAAGGTAACACCACCAAGGAAATTAATATTCTGATGGAAACATAAACAACTAAAATATTCTTCAGCGCTATTATTTCAAAAGTCTACCAAGTGAAACAAAAGACCAAAAACATATGATACAGTATATATTTTAGTAGCAATTGTTCTTTACAGAAACCGCTCAGAGAGCAAGTCATTGAATGGCTGTTCGTTATTTATCAAACTAATTAAAATTAGTGTTAATTCCTAACATTAATGAGCTGATAATTAGACATTAATTAATGTTTCCTTGATGTAATGTGAATGATAAATGATAGGACGTTCACCCATGAGATATTTAAAGGCAATTTGTTTTTTAAGACTTTGACACAAAAGCCCTTGGATAAGCATATTATGATAGGAAAAGACAAATAGTAAATTAGCCTGTTCTCATGATAGCCATATAAAAACTGCAGAATTTTAATCCCTTTATCTACCAGTGAGTGATGTTCATGAAAATTATTCTTTCTGTTCCACTGCATATAACTCAATGTGAGCAACTGGATCTTTTTAAGGCAAAAGAGCAAACAACACCGTAAAACATTAATTTAATTATATGGAATAGTTTTTATATTGAAGTACACCATAATAACTAGATATGTCACACTATCTATCTATCTACTAGGAGGAACATTAAATAACCACAGATGATAAGATATACATACAGTGTTGCGCAAAATTCAAAAATCAGAAAGAGAAATTAATACTGGAATAGTAAAGAATTTGTTTAAAATTATTGTATAGCAAATACAACTGTGCCATGTAAATTCTTTTTCAGTCTATTGCTTTCAGACATTTTCACGCATGAAACTAATCTTTCTCAAATGATATCACATAGTTACAATAATATAGTTAAGGTCAATGACACTTTACTGACCACTTCAGTAAACATATCATTTCATACATGCTACATGCAAAAAAGTGCCCAGGAGGAGGACATTACAGTTGAAAATCATCTGATTTCAACAGGTAAAGTTTTGCAGAAAATGACTATAGATAACATAGCACACTAATTGTATCCATAAAGGCTCAGAAGTGGCAGTAAGCTAAGAAATCAGGGTTAATCTAATTTTTTAGATTGATTAGTCATGATTTTTTTTTATAATCCAAATAATATAATTGCCTTTTCATTTACATAGTTAACAGTAAATGTCCATCCATCCATTATCCAACCCGCTAAATGCAATTTCTCAAAAGTAGTTTCATTGATCCCGAGGTCCCCTCTTGGCAAAAATGAGCTAAGCAATCTCTTGGGGTATAGAAGTAAAATTTGTGTACCTAGTATGTGATGTAGGTGCACGGATAAAAAAGAAACCAGCTACATTACCTGGTGGGTTTAGGCTGAGTCTCTTACTCTTCTAAGCTTATGCTTAAAGGATAAAAAGCAATTTCTGTATTTTGCTATAATAAAGATTTGAGTAGTAAGAAGAAAGCAATTAAGTACCTTTCTAATCTGAAATTGCAGAAACAGCTAGGCTTCAAAATATAAGTGAAATAAACTTAAGAAGTACTTATCTTTTAAAGCATGCCTACTGTTCAAATGTTGTGGTTAGGCTAGGTTTCCTGCTAATAGGCTGGACAGACTAAAAAGGGAACTTGAGGTTAAGCCTGAAGGTTTAAGACAGAGTGGACATGCCAAGGCACCATGCAGCAGTGCCCTCTTAATATCTAAACTGGTAATGAACTCTTGGGCCAACAGAACTGACTGACTCTCAGTAAGCCCAGTGACCAGGGGCCTCTTGCATAACAGCGTGGGTAGAATTCACACTCAAACATGGCGTACGGACAAAAGCAGAAATGTGCATACGCACAAAAAAATCCAGATACATAAATCTGTGCTAATGCCAATTTCCACATTGTTACACTCCATAAATCCTGGTCAGCATGAAAAGTAATGCACATGCACGCGCCTGCTGGCACTCCCCAAATCCTCCCAGAATTACGCCTCTTTGAATATGGAAATCAATATAAATCACCCTTAAGCTCAGTGTTCTGTGAAAAGGCAATGGCAAAAACACAGGGGAAAACAGAATTTCAGCGAATATGAAGTGGAGGCAAGGAAAAACATACTATTTGTTGGTTTAAACAGTAGTATACACAACAAAAGGAAGTTGATCAAGTGACATAGAGGGTCGGAGAAACTCGAAAGCTCGTTGACAAAGTCGCACAGTGCCCAAAATAAAAAAGTTGTCAAATATCTAAGTCGCCATAAAAAGGGGAATCGTAGCCCACTGTCTGAGTGTCATATGGAAGCTTATTAGGGTACAGAGGAAAGGAAAAAAAATAGGGACACAGTGAGAAAAAAGCTCAAAATGTCAACTTTAATTTCAAAATTTTCACTTTACTCACGTAGTTTATTTTGTCATTAAAGAAGATCATCATAAACTTCATCTTAAAATCATTTCATTCACTAGTTTCTCAAATCCCATCGTAACTAAAGTAGCAGGTTAAATGCTTTGCTTTGTATTTGTTCTATGTGCTCTGTGTGTGTGAATCACTAAATGTGCTTCTTAAACGGGCTTTCTCTTCCTCCGATAGGACACAGGATCCATTACATTTGTGATATTACAGCTCTCTGAATAATTAAAATACTGAAATGTATACTTGATATCATTTTCATGATGACAGGAGTTAAAGCATGTTATTAACCATGGGAACACGGTGCCACAGTGATAGTGACAAGCTGGCACCCTGTCCAGAGATTGTTCCTGCCTCCTGCAAAATGCTTGCTGCACTGTGCGCGACCTTCAATGAAATAATTTATTGCAGCAGTACTGTCTGTTTTACACGTTCTAACCCCCAATTCCTGTCCTTCCTTTTCTTTCTCCAAGTAACCAATTGCCACACAATCAGCTTTGTAATAAATGTTAAGCCATCTGTAAACTTAGAATGCCGATTCTTCAAAACTATTAAGGAACATTGAAATATCTTCGTAGTACATGTTTAATTATTATATCCCATCTATCCTTCCAGTGTCGCGCCAGCCCCAGCAAGAATACAGTGCGAGGCAGGAACAATCCCTGAACTAGCTAGCGCAGCAACACCGTGTCCTCACATGTTTAATTATTAACAATATAGATTATTTAAAAGATGTTAACATTTTATCTGTATAATGTAATAAACTTACTTTGCTACATTTCATTTTAAAAATGATATCGTCATCATATGTAAATATGCGCTTTATAAAGTAGCTCAGGTTGTGCAATATTATAACTGTATCGCAAGTTTACAGTGAGGTAATTGTCCTAAGTACAAACAGTTCTACAAGGAGCACTTGAATGGACTGATTGCGGTTCAGAAACAGTTTCATCCCAAGAACTATAAACGCACTCAATGTCCCTACAGGAAAGGCTCTGAAGCATTTGCCGTATAGGAGCAGTTCAATTGACAGTGCGCATGGCTGAGGCAGTGTGTCCTTGATGCTGTATACCAATAATTTTCTTTCTGATCAGCTGATGTAGAGCTGTGATTCCACACTCATATCCTGTAAGCATCTGAATGTAACCAATAATTTTAAATTTTTTCTGCTTACATAATGAATTCATTGTAATTGTAATCTGACTATTCAAGTGTATAAAATAATGTAGCTCCTGTTCCTCTTTGTAGCACTTGCTAATCTGGTGCTCCTGCTCCAGTATGAGTGTTGCCTCTTGTGCAAGAGTAAAGAATATAAAGAAGATTGATAGGTGCTTCCTCCTGCCTGTGTTTTATTACCTCAGCTAAACAGGAAGAATAGGACACTTTGTGGGGCTGCCAGTAAATTTCTTTCACAAGGGCCCTTATGGTCAGTACGTGGTCCTCAAAACACAGAGACAAGATAGTACTTCAGAACTTATGTTTGTTAAGATACAATGGTGAAGCCTCTGGTAGGCCAGGGCCTACCCAATCAACTGTCAGACTCATATAATCATATGAGTAGTAGTTTACATCTAATGCTGTTACTAGATGTTGTTGTAATAACTGTGGACATGTGAAATCCTATAAGTAAAACAGTGTTTAAAAATGTTATTAAAGTGCCCCAAGTAGATTTACTGCCTTACGGTCACAAATATTAAGTTTATCAGGTGTTTACTTAAATGTAATTTTAAGACAACATGGTGAAACTAAGGTTAATTATCAAATGTTTCAAAAATTTAAAATCTAATAAGATGAAAGCCCATGTGTGTCTCTCTTGATGCAAATGAAGTTAAAATTATATGAATCTTTACTTTCACTTAAAAACAACACGCTTTTGACATAATTCCTAGGTATTAAAAAGAACCCACCACCCCACCTATTCATGTTGAACAAGCAATTCCCAGAGCTATAGAAGACAAAGTGGTGAACAATTACACTATTTGAAAAATCATACTATTTTTCCTTGCACTGGTATAAAGAGTATAAATGAATGGTTTGAATACAGCACAGCAAGGGCAATTAGTTATTTACAGAAATATGAGCATATGGAAAAGGTACAGACATCTCTGGAGATTGGTTAACCTGGTTTAAAAGGCACACATTACCACCAACTGTGGAATTTTCTGGCTTAGGCAATTTTTAAAGTTATAAGGACTAGAAGTGTGTGAAGGACTAGATAAGCCGCACCAAGTACTTTCAGCCAAAGAATTATTCAGCAGAAGTGTGTCAAAAAATACTACTGCCGCTTCTTTATACCAATGGCAATATGCCTGCATAATGCCTCACTGTGACTGCCAAGTCAGAGGTTTCCTACATTCTTTTTAGTTGTCTTCCTTTTTAGTCATTCCAGCATTACTTCAGAGGGGTGTATGGTTTGTTGCAAGATAAAAGTATTATGTACTTATTTGTCATTGAGCTTCTGTAAAAAGCCAAGTTTCTTCATGGGGACAAATAAAGTCCTATCTATCTGTCTTATCAAATGGAAAGCATCATGAACTTTTCCAGATTTCTGTCTTATATGAAAAGGTGTTGACCAAAGTTTGTTTTGCTTTCCTTCATTAACTGGGAGTGGTTATTGCTGGAAAACTAATCTAAGATTGACATGAAACACATTTTTAAACCAATAAAAAAATAAATTAGACTGTTTAAAATATGAATAACAAATCTGCTAAAGGGGTAGGGGAAAAGCTTCAAGGTGTAATTATAGTAATCATGAAACAGCATCATTCAGTTAATTAAAGACATGATAAAACATAACGTGACTAAGATCTGTGTCTTAAACACAGTCATTCCTGCTTCGAAAGTTTTTGCATATTTTCTGTAAAATGCTTATAATAAAAACTGTGGATATGAACATGTTTAGATTAAGCATTTAATGGAGGCTGACATAAATAACTATTAAAAACGCATATTCAGTAAGTAGACCAAAAAAAAAAAATTTAAATGGGATTTGCTTATTTGGCAAAAAATCTGCCAATGGGGTAAGCAAAAGTTACTGAACCAGATTTTGTACAGAAATATAAATAATTAAATATAAATAATTGTAATTACAAATTTTTTGATAAGTCAATAATTCCAACAATAAAGAAAACAAAATTTAATGTCATGATATGAATGCTCATTACCTGCTTAAATTTCATTCAGATAATTGGACTCAATGCTGAAGACTTCATTCTAATCAAGCAAGTCCCACAGTTCATGTTCTTAAATGTGGCTACTTGACAGTTTCTATTTCTGAAAATTAGTGGATATTTTACACTGTGTGCACAATTATTAGGCAAGTGAGTATTTTGACCATATCATCATTTTTAATGCGTATATTCCAACTCCAAGCTGTATTAACTTGAATGCTTATTGGATTTAAGCACGTCAGGTGATGTGTATTTGTGTAATGAGGGAGGGTGTGGCCTAAGGAGATCAACACCCTATATCAAGGTGTGCAGAATTATTAGGCAGCTAGTTTTCCTCAGGCAAAATGGGCCAAAAAAGAGATTTAACTGACTCTGAAAAGTCAAAAACTGTAAAAAGTCTTTCAGAGGGATGCAGCACTTTTGGAATTGCTAAGATATTGGTGTGTGATCACAGAACCATCAAACATTTTGTTGCAAATAGTCAACAGGGTTGCAAGAAACGTGTTGAGAACAAAAGACGCAAATTAGCTGCCAAAGATTTGAGAAGAATCAAACGTGAAGCTACCAGGAACCCATTATCCTCCAGTACTTTCATATTCCAGAGCTGCAACCTACCTGGAGTGCCCAGAAGTACAAGGTGTTCAGTGCTCAAAGACATGGCCAAGGTAAGGAGGGCTGAAACCCAACCACCTGAACAAGAAACATAAGTTGAAACGTCAAAACTGGGCCAAGAAATATCTGAAGACAGATTTTTTTCAAAGGTTTTATGGACCGATGAGATGAGAGTGACTCTTGGTGGACCAGATGGATGGACCTGTGGATCAGTAATGGGCACAGAGCTCCACTCCAACGTGGAGGTGGGGTACTGGTATGAGCTGGTATTTTTAAAGATGAGCTAGTTGGACCTTTTGCATTGAAGATGAACTCAAAATCAACTCCCAAACCTACTGCCAGTTTTTCAAGACACTTTCTTCAAACAGTGATACAGGAAAAGACCATGATTTTATGCAGGCCAATGCTCCATCACTTGCATCGAAGTTCTCCACTGTGTGGCCAGCCAGTAAAGGCCTTAAAGATGAAGGAATAATGACATGGCCCCCCTTCCTCATCTGACCTAAACCCTATCGAGAACTTGTGGGCACTTCTTAAACGCTAGATTTACAGGGAGAAAAACAATACACCTCTCTGAAGAGTGTCTGGGAGGCTGTAGTCACTGCTCCACAAAAGCTGATCGTCAACAGATCAAGAAACTGACAGACTCCATGAATGGAAAGGCTTATGACTGTTATTGGAAAGAAGGGTGGCTATATTGGTTATTGATTGATTGATTGATTTTTTTTTAAATGTCAGAGATGTTTATTTGTAAATTTTGAGGTGTTTGTTTATTATTCTCACTATAACAGATGAAAATAAACAAGTGAGATGGGAAAATTTTCATTTTTCCTTTAGTTGCATAATAAATCTGCACACTAATAGTTGCCTAATAATTGTGCGCACATATGTATTCCCCTGATGATGTTCACACTCACATTTCCATTGTGAAACATTCAGGTTTCAGGTTTATTAACATTTTGGATTGACTGATAGCACTGTGTTTGTTCCATATTAAAATTAATCCTCAAAAATACAACTTGCCTAATAATTCTGCACTCCCTGTATAGAAATATACCGTTTCCAAGTGCACAGAACAGATTTTACTAGACCAATGATTTGCAAAAAACATACTGCACATCCGGTCAGTTAAACAAATAAGGGGTATAAAATCAACTAAAGGTACAGTAATCAACTTAAAATATAAAAATTAATTGGAGCATAACTAATTAAACAAGAAAAGTAATTTATATGTCATTTATATACAGCTGCAATATATGTATGTGTGTATATATACATATATATCTACATATATATATATATATATATATACACATATACATATATATATATATATATATATATATATATATATATATATACATATATATATACATATATATATATATATATATATACATATATACACATATATATATATATATATATATATATATATACATATATATATATATATATATATATATACATATATATATACATATACATATATATATATATACATATATATATACATACATATATATATATATATATATATATATATATATATATATATATATATATATATATATATATATATATATATATATATATATATATATATATATATATAAACTGCTCAAAAAAAATTAAAGGAACACTTTGAAAACACATCAGATCTCAATGGGAAAAGAAATCCTCCTGGATATCTATACTGATAAGACTGGGTAATGTGTTAGGAACGAAAGGATGCCACATCGTTTGATGGAAATGAAAATGATCAACCTACAGAGCCCTGAATTCAAAGACGCCCAAAAATCAGAGTGAAAAATTATGTGGCAGGCTGTCCATTTTGCCAAAATTTAATTGCAGCAACTCAAAATTGTAATGCAGCACTTTGTATGGCCCCTGTGTTCTTGTATACATGCCTGACAACATCGGTGCATGCTTCTAATGAGATGACAGATGGTGTTGTGGGGATCTCCTCCCAGATCTGGACCAGGGCATCACTGAGCTCCTGGACAGTCTGAGCTGCAACCTGGTGGCATTGGATGGACCAAAACATAATGTCCCAGAGGTGTTCTATTGGATTTAGGTCAGGAAAGTGTGGTGGCCAGTCAATGGTATCAATTCCTTCATCCTCCAGGAACTGCCTGCATACTCTCACCACATGAGGCCAGGAATTGTCGTGCACCAGGAGCCACTGTACCAGCATAGGGTCTGACAATGGGTCCAAGGATTTCATCCTGATACCTAATGGCAGCCAAGGTGCCTTTGTCAAGCCTGTAGTGGTCTGTGTGACCCTCCATGGATATGCCTCCCAGACAATCATTAACCCACCACCAAACTGCTCATGCTGAATGATGTTACAGGCAGCATAATGTTCTCCATGGCTTCTCCAGACCCTTTCACTTCTGTCACGTGCTCAGGGTGAACCTGCTCTCATCTGTAAAAGCACAGGGCACCAGTGGTGCATCTGCCAATTCTGGTATTCTATGGCGAATGCCAATCGAGCTGCATGCTGCTGGGCAGTGAGCTCAGGGCCCATTAGAGGACATGGGGCCCTTGGGTCACCCTCATGAAGTCTTTCTGGTTGTTTGGTCAGAGACATTCACACCAGTGGCCTGCTGGAGGTCATTTTGTAGGGCTCTGGCAGTGCTCATCCTGTTCCTCCTTGCCCAAAGGAGCAGATACTGGTCCTGCTGATGGGTTATGGACCTTCTATGGCCCTCTCCAGCTCTCCTAGAGTAACTGCTTGTCTCCTAGAATCTCCTCCATGCCCTTGAGACTGTGCAGGGAGACACAGCAAACCTTCTGGCAATGACACGTATTGATGTGCCATCCTGGAGAAGTTGGACTACCTGTGCAACCTCTGTAGGGTCCAGGTATCGCCTAATGCTACCAGTAGTGACACTGACTGTAGCCAAATGCAAAACTAGTGAAGAAACAGTCAGAAAAGATGAGGAGGGAAAAATGTCAGTGGCCTCCACCTGTTAAACCATTCCTGTTTTGGGAGTCATCTCATTGTTGCCCCTCTAGTGCATCTGTTGTTAATTTCATTAACACCACAGCAGCTGAAACTGATTAACAACCCCTCTGCTACTTAACTGACCAGATTAATATCCCATAAGTTTCATTGACTTTATGCTATACTCTGATTAAAAAGTGTTCCTTTAATTCTTTTGAGCAGTGTGTATATATATATATATATATATATATATATATATATATATATATATATATATATATATATATATATGTGTGTGTGTATATGTATATATATGTGTTGTATATATATATATATATGTATATATATATATATATATATATATATATACAGTGGTGTGAAAACTATTTGCCCCTTCCTGATTTCTTATTCTTTTTGCATGTTTGTCACACAAAATGTTTCTGATCATCAAACACATTTAACCATTAGTCAAATATAACACAAGTAAACACAAAATTCAGTTTTTAAATGATGGTTTTTATTATTTAGGGAGAAAAAAAAATCCAAATCTACATGGCCCTGTGTGAAAAAGTAATTACCCCCTGAACCTAATAACTGGTTGGGCCACCCTTAGCAGCAATAACTGCAATCAAGCGTTTGTAGATAACTTGCAATGAGTCTTTTTACAGCGCTCTGGAGGAATTTTGGCCCACTCATCTTTGCAGAATTGTTGTAATTCAGCTTTATTTGAGGGTTTTCTAGCATGAACTGCCTTTTTAAGGTCATGCCATAGCATCTCAACTTTTGTCTCATCAGTCCACAAGGTATTTTCCCAAAAGTCTTGGCAATCATTGAGATGTTTCTTAGCAAAATTGAGATGAGCCCTAATGTTCTTTTTGCTTAACAGTGGTTTGCGTCTTGGAAATCTGCCATGCAGGCCGTTTTTGCCCAGTCTCTTTCTTATGGTGGAGTCGTGAACACTGACCTTAATTGAGGCAAGTGAGGCCTACAGTTCTTTAGACGTTGTCCTGGGGTCTTTTGTGACATCTCGGATGAGTCGTCTCTGCGCTCTTGGGGTAATTTTGGTCGGCCGGCCACTCCTGGGAAGGTTCACCACTGTTCCATGTTTTTGCCATTTGTGGATAATGGCTCACTGTGGTTCGGCTGGAGTCCCAAAGCTTTAGAAATGGCTTTATAACCTTTACCAGACTGATAGATCTCAATTACCTCTGTTCTCATTTGTTCCTGAATTTCTTTGGATCTTGGCATGATGTCTAGCTTTTTGAGGTGCTTTTGGTCTACTTCTCTGTGTCAGGCAGCTCCTATTTAAGTGATTTCTTGATTGAAACAGGTGTGGCAGTAATCAGGCCTGGGGTGGCTACGAAATTGTACTCAGGTGTGATACACCACAGTTAGGTTATTTTTAACAAGGGGCAATTACTTTTTCACACAGGCCATGTAGGTTTGGATTTTTTTTCTCCCTAAATAATAAAAACCATCATTTAAAAACTGCATTTTGTGTTTACTTGTGTTATATTTGACTAATGGTTAAATGTGTTTGATGATCAGAAACATTTTGTGTGACAAACATGCAAAAGAATAAGAAATCAGGAAGGGGGCAAATAGTTTTTCACACCACTGTATATACACATGTATGTATATACATATATACACACACACACACCCAAAATTTTCGGTGGTTACGTTCCTAGAGCACCCGCGAACTGTGAAACACCTCAAATTTTGGATGTCTATGGCCCCAAAACACTTTAATTTCAAACTCAGCTTAATACATTTTCTAAAAAAAATGTAAAGATAAACCTGTATACTGCACAGTACTCTACTGCTATGTCTCTCGCAGTGCTAGAATGTAAAATACAGATGTTACCGCTATACAGTTTGTACCGTAATTCATGCAAGCACTTTTTCATTGCCAGAAGCCTTAGAAGGAGCAAGGCCTTTCAGCGTCATCTTGGGGCTTTAACCCATAAACTGCCACACACTTGGGGGTTAATGCATCCCTGGATGCCAAATATTTTTTTGCTGCACTTTAAGTAAGCGTCACAATTCACAAAGAAAAAGTTACATTTTAATGGAACACTTTTTTTTTTTTTTGCAAAGAACATCATAATTACTGCAACACTGATCATTTTACACACTGCTAATGAGCTGTAAAAACTATTTAAAAAACTACTGGAACAATATGTACAAGGTGTAACTGACACCATGGATGAAATCACAGAGCCAACTGCGCTTGAACTGGCTGTACGCAAGCAAACAGAGGTAAGCACTGCTGCTGGCAGGCTATATAGTGCAGCGTCTCAATCCCAGAGACAGTCAGGCTGCAGTGTTGTAGGGTGTCACACTTGGGTCACAGAATTGCACAGAATCACAGGAGATTGTAGAGACAGGAACTTTATTCAAACACTTCAAACAAACATGTCTCAGAAGTAAAACGAGTTCAGTATGCAGTTAGATATTGACTAAAAGAATAGGCAATAATCATAGGGGAGCACAACGGGAGCGGAACCCGCAACAGGAGCAAAGGATGTCTGGGGGAGGAGAGAGAAACAAAGCAATCATCAAAAAAGGACATGTGCTGTTCATGCTTTTAAGTATTTTAAGCGCAAGAAGTAAGCCCAGCAAGTAAGGGAGCAATGTGAAGGTAGTCTATCAGCATTTTGTAAGAGGGTTTTTTTGAAGAACACTCAGCTGTGGATGCATCACAGCCAATCAGCAGCAAGGAGAAATGAATAATACTGTAGCGGTCCGGTGCTGCTAAGATTCACACCATCGAGAAGATGGTGATTTGTTTATTTTTATGGTGGAGATTCCAGCACGCACTCACAAACAGAGAGAAAACCAAAGCAAACCGGTGATCAAACAGCAAATGAAGAATGTAATAAAAACTAATACATACGTATTTCATATATATATATATATATATATATATATATATATATATATATATACATACACACTCACCTAAAGGATTATTAGGAACACCATACTAATACAGTGTTTGACCGCCTTTCACCTTAAGAACTGCCTTAATTCTACATGGCATTAATTCAACAAGGTGCTGAAAGCATTCTTTAGAAATGTTGGCCCATATTGATAGGATAGCATCTTGCAGTTGGAGATTTGTGGGATGCACATCCAGGGCACGAAGCTCCCGTTCCACCACATCCCAAAGATGCTCTATTGGGTAGAGATCTGGTGACTGTGGGGGCCATTTTAGTACAGTGAGCTCATTGTCATGTACAAGAAACCAATTTGAAATGATTCAAGCTTTGTGACATGGTTCATTATCCTGCTGGAAGTAGCCATCAGAGGTGGTCATGAAGGGATGGACATGGTCAGAAACAATGCTCAGGTAGCCCGTGGCATTAAAAGATGCCCAATTGCCACTAAGGGGCCTAAAGTGTGCCAAGAAAACATCCCCCACACCATCACATCACCACCATCAGCCTGCACAGTGGTAACAAGGCATGATGGATCCATGTTCTCATTCTGTTTACGCCAAATTCTGACTCTACCATTTGAATGTCTCAACAGAAATCGAGACTCATCAGACCAGGCAACATTTTTCCAGTCTTCAACTGTCCAATTTTGGTGAGCTTGTGCAAATTGTAGCCTCTTTTTCCTATTTGTAGTGGAGATGAGTGGAACCCGGTGGGGTCTTCTGCTGTTGTAGCCCATCCGCCTCAAGGTTGTGCGTGTTGTGGCTTCACAAATGCTTTGCTGTATACCTTGGTTGTAACGAGTGGTTATTTCAGTCAAAGTTGCTCTTCTATCAGCTTGAATCAGTCGGCCCATTCTCCTCTGACCTCTAGCATCAACAAGGCATTATCGCCAACAGGACTGCCGCATACTGGATGTTTTTCTCTTTTCACACCATTCTTTGTAAACCCTAGAAATGGTTGTGCCTGAAAATCCCAGTAACCGCGCAGATTGTGAAATACTCAGACCAGCCCGTCTGGCACCAACAACCATGCCACGCTCAAAATTGCTTAAATCACCTTTCTTTCCCATTCTGACATTCAGTTTGGAGTTCAGGAGATTTTCTTGACCAGGACCACACCCCTAAATGCATTGAAGCAACTGCCAAGTGATTGGTTGATTAGATAATTGCATTAATGAGAAATTGAACAGGTGTTCCTAATAATCCTTTAGGTGAGTGTATACAGTGGAACCTTGGCATACGTCCTTAATTCGTTCAAGACCCTTTGACTTATACCAAACAGGACGTATACCAAAAAAATTTTTCCCATAAGAAATAATGGGAAAATGATTAATCCGTTCCCATGAAAAAAAAAATCCTATTGCTATTGGCATATTATACATTGATGGGGTTGTATAAAATAATTTAAACACTGCTTAATACTAAAATACATAAATACAAAAGCAATTAGATGAAATAAATGAAAATTTTACCTCACTTTACTTTTTAATAACATCTTTGTTTTTCACATTCGTAGATACATTCGTTCTCGGCAAACGGTATGCAACAGCCATGTCCCAGATACACATGCCACCTTCATACTTTTCAATAATCAATTCAAATTTACATGAAAAAAACACAAAATCACGTTGTGACGATGCAGGTTTGCTGTATGCTCCCATCTGCTGCCGGGGAGCCCTTCAACCCTACACCGTTGGTAATGTGCCTCACTGCTAACCTCATCGGTAAAGCAAGGGGATGGTGAAAAAGTGCAAAGTGCTTTTATTAAAACAATTAACAAAACAAGGTGTTCAAATTAAAGTGCAGTCTCCAAAGTTCCAATAAATAATCCATAAAATCAGAAGTGAAACGTGGAGGTTAAAACAATAGAAAAAAGTCATCTTAAAAACAACGAAGTTAAAATAGAGCAGGAAGCATTCTTTAAAAATAAAAAAAACAAGAAGAAGCCGGGTGCCTTTTTACCTGCCGGCCCCCCTGCTTCCCAACAGGGGAGTCGCCCTACTTGCAGCTGACATTAACTCTGCCCACTTCACTCGCTCTCTCTCTCTCTCTCTCACTCACTCACTCACTCAACCTCCCGTCCGTTCTTTCTTTCTTTTTACTCCCCTTCAAGCCAACTCGCGCTTCTGTTTATCAAGAAAAGCAGCCCTCTCTCTCTCACTCACTCACTCAACCTCCCGTCCGTTCTTTCTTTTTACTCCCCTTCTAGCTGACTCCCGCTTCTTTTTATCAAGATAAGGAGCCCCAGGAACAATCATGAATGCGGACGGTCCCTCACAAGTGCACTTTGGTGAGAAACGCCCACATCGCTAATCGCCCTGACAACCTTCAGTCACATAACCACCACGCCCCCTCACCAAGCTGCAAGCGCGGTGATTATTTATTTTAAAGCTGGACTTCGACAGGAGCTGTGGACCTGCTACATCACACACGTGAAAGTTCACAGAGAGGAATAGCGAGGGTTGTTCACTGAATGCTAACAACTGGCGCACTAACGCTCGTGGGCAGTCGTGGCTTTATCTCGAGAGAGGTAAACAAGGTTAACACGCGAGTCGTATTCCAAACAAAGGTCGTATACCAAGCAAAATTTTTCGTGTCCAAACAGGATGTATTCCAAGTTGGACTTATTCCAAAGCAGACATATAACAAGGTACCACTGTACTAGCAAAATACTCGCGTTTCGCAGCGGCGAAGTACTGCCTTAAAATTTTTATTAAGAAGAAAATTAAACCTTTTTAAACTGAAGGAAAATATACCAATAATCATCTGTTAAGGATCTCTTTGTATACCACATTGTGAGTTCGGCCCTCCGGTTGTAATATGACCAAGCTGTGCGCTGAGCTTACTCTTGAGCATGCAACGTACAGTTGGCCATGTGAACAGTAAACTTGTTTCAAATCTCACAGCTTGGATTGCTGCTGTCATAATCGGTTTGAGTTTCATGGTTTGTTTCAATTACGACAGTATTTGTAGGACTTGTGCTGAAGAGACATTCGGCATCTGTCAAGCGTTGTAAGTATACAACCGGTTTCATAGATAAACTCTCAAAAGCTGGATGTGAAGTTAACATCAAAGTGTCCACTACTGAAATCGTCACCTGTGAATCTAAGATGTTTAAGAGGCATAGCCGGTTGTCGAAAGCTGTAAAATATTTGGCCAATTTGGTACACTTGAAAGCGACAACCGAACAATTCAGCGGCAGCCATCATCTCACATGCAGATCCATAGATGAAGGGCTTAA
>NC_053162.1:101528227-101569664 GCF_016835505.1 Polypterus senegalus
ACTGTAGCCAAATGCAAAACTAGTGAAGGAACAGTCAGAAAAGATGAGGAGGGAAAATGTCAGTGGCCTCCACCTGTTAAACCATTCCTGTTTTGGGGGTCATCTCATTGTTGCCCCTCTAGTGCATCTGTTGTTAATTTCATTAACACCACAGCAGCTGAAACTGATTAACAACCCCCTCTGCTACTTAACTAACCAGATTAATATCCCAAGTTTCATTGACTTTATGCTATACTCTGATTAAAAAGTGTTCCTTTAATTCTTTTGAGCAGTATATATATATATATATATATATATATATATATATATATATATATATATATATATATATATATATATATATATATATATATATATACACACACACACACACACATATATATACAGTAGGACCTCGGTTCACGACCATAATTTGTTCCAAAACTCTGGTCGTAAACTGATTTGTTCGTGAACCAAAGCAACTTACCCCATAGGACTGTATGTAAATACAATTAATCCATTTCAGACCATACGAACTTTATGTAAATATATATATTTTTTAAGTTTTTAAGCACAAATATAGTTAATTAAACCATAGAATCCACAGCATAATAGTAAACTAAATGTAAAAACATTGAATAACACTGAGAAAACTTTGAACAACAAAGAAAACTAACACTGCAATAGTTTGCGTTATAGCGCTACCAACCGCTAAAAGCACTTTTTAAATGAGTTTTAAGCACAAGGAAAAAAATTAACATTTGAAAAAATCCGTAATTTAATAAACCACCAAGAAAAATAACATTGCAACAATGCACGCTACGAACAGATCGCTGGAAACAGAAGTGAAAACAAAATCAAGCCCAGTGCATTCTTTAACTGCCTTCCTACCTTAATGCGTCCAGCTCTCTCTCTCACGCTGCCTGTGTGTCTGCATCTCGGGCTGCCTCTGTGTGTGTGTGTGTGTGTGTGTGTGTGTCGCAATCTCTTGCGTGCTGCTCTCTCTGGCGCTGCCTGTGTGTGTGTGTGTGTGTGTGTGCACATGCGCCTCTCTGCACTGCCTGTGTGTGCGCGCAAGCCTTTCTTGCGCTGCCTGTGTGTGTGCGCACGTGCACCTCTCTGCGTTGCCTGTGTGTGTGCGTGCACGCCTCTCTCATGCTGCCTGTGTGTGTGCGTGCGCTGCCTGTGTGTGTGTGTGTTTGTGTGTCGCGCTCTCTCGCTCTCTCTCTCTTGCTCGCTGTACAGGGAGAGACTGAACATGTACAAACCGAAAGGGAAACTAGCTTGTTCTTATACCGAGTGTGTGGTCGTGAACCGAGGCAAAAGTTTGCCAAACTTTTTGGTCGTAAACCGAGTTGTACATGTCATGTACTGGGACGTTTGTGAACCGAGGTTCCACTGTATGTATGTATGTGTGTGTATATATATATATATATATATATATATATATATATATATATATATATATATATATATATATACATACATACATACATACATACAGTGGAACCTCGAGATATGAGTTTAATTTGTTCCAGCACTGAGCTTGTATAGCGAATTTCTCGTATCTAGAAAAAACTTCCCCATTTAAAATAATGGAAATCCAGTTAATCCGTTCCGCACACCCAAAAATATCAACATAAAAATCAATTTTCCTAACAAATAACACTGATAAATAATATATACAAGTGGAACCTCGGTTTGCGAGTGTTTTGCAAGACGAGCTAAATTTTTTAATTAATTTTGACTTGATAAAACGAGCAATGTCTTGCAATATGAGTAGTATGGATAAACTTTGTCTGCTGAGCGTTATGTGATCATAACTGAGCTGATGGTGGTTCTCTCTCTCTCTCTCTCTCTCTCTCTCTCTCTCTCCTCTTGAGGGTAGAGAATGACACCTTTTATTGGCTAACTAAAAAGATTACAATATGCAAGCTTTCGAGGCAACTCAGGTCCCTTCTTCAGGCAAGATGTAATTAAAGCTTGCATATTGTAATCTTTTTAGTTAGCCAATAAAAGGTGTCATTTTGCTTGGATTTTCTCTACATTCATAATGGCTAACACGGTACAACACCCTAGTACTCCTCTTGAGGACAATCGTCTCCTATTCTCCGTCTGTGATATTTTTGGATACGCTTATACGGCGAACTGCTACAGCAAAACAATGAAATCACAAGCGCACAAACGCGTAGATCCTCACACTACAGGAGAACAAGGAACATTGAGTGAGCTGATGGGCTGGCAGCGTCAGCTTGGGTGAATTCCCGAGTCGAGGCAGATCAGGAAATTCGTCACACATAACCACAGCCTGGCTCGTGGCTCGTTATGCGAGCCAATGCTCGTATTTAGATCTGAATTTTTTGCTCATACTTTCCTCGTATCTTGAATTTCTTGTATACAGAGCTGTTCATATCTTGAGGTTCCATTGTGCATGTATATATATATATATATATATATATATATATATATATATATACACACATACATACATACATACATACATATTATATACAGTAGACCCCCGCAAAGTCGTGCTTCAGGGTTCGCGGACTCAGTCGTTTGCGGAATTTTCCTTAGAACCTAACTATTAATTGTTAGCGTAAAGCGCAAATATCCTCCACAATTTTTTATGGCTTTCATCGTGGCAATACTGTGATGAAGAGAGAACAGGAAGCAACCGCTGAGGGAAACACGGTTTGGGATGGTGAAAGTAGCCAAACCGAGTGCGTTATTCATTTCTCCTTGCTAATGATTGATTGCTGCCCTGTGACATGACTCCAGCTGAGTGTCCTCATGTTTTCCATTTTGTTATTGTACTCATTTTGTTATTCTTAACCACACAAGATATCGCCGAATCGCCCTGCACCTTCTAAGGCTTCTGGCACTGTGCTTAAGCGCCAGAAGAAGTTTAAAACACTCCAGGAGAAGGTTGAACTACTGGATTTTATCTGGGAACTAAAAAGTTATGCTGCAGTAGCGCGCCACTATGGCATTAATGAAAGCACCACACGCTACATAAAGAAGAACAATGCAGCAATCTGGAGTACTGTATCTGTAAGTTTCTGTGATAGTGCCAAAAAGGTAACAACCGTAAGGAATTAAAATATCATCAGGATGGAATCTGCCTTGGCATTGCGGATCACCAACTGCAGGAAGAACAACATCCCCTTGGACGGTAACATCAACCGTGAGAAAGCACGGAAATTGTACCAGCAGTTCGCTATAGGAGACAATGTAGCAACATCCCATCACAATGATCCAGAAACCTATAAAAAAAAAAAGCCAACATAAAACCCCACCAGAATAAGACCCATCCAAAAATATGTCTACTCCTGAAATGCCTGAAGAAGAGGCGCCACGTGAGGAGTTTTAAATCTTCTGCATCGTACTGCACAGCTACTTCATCATCATCATCAATATCATTCATCATTGGTGAGTACTCGTACGTTTTACTGTATTTTAATTAAATGAAATTATTATGTATTTACTCTACTTATAATAAAGAAAATGAGAGCGCATACCAAAGAAAACGCGCTTGCATGAATTACAGTACGTATAGCGGTAACATCTGTATTTTTCATTCTAGCACTGCAGGAGACATAGCAGTACAGTACTGTACAGTAGATGGGTTTACTTTTACATTCTGCTTTTAGATAATGTATTAAGGTAATTTTTTAGGTAATGTATTAAGCTGAGTTTGCAACGAAATTAAAGTGCTTTTGGGGGCATACTGTATTTAGGGTTTAAACTCTAAAAATACGAATTTAAAAGGCATTTTTTAACCACATCCAAAAGTTGCGGTGTTTTACAATTCGCGGGTGCTTTATACATACATACATACTAAGGAGCTTTGCCCCCTGCTCGCTTTGCTCGCCAACCCCCATTTTTGTTTTTCCCGGATACACACTTAAGATTTTTATTTTTTTTTCATTGTTGCTATTTCATTAGTTTCACTTTTATTTCAGAACCTCTGTAAAAACAATATTTGGAATCTTTTTAATGAGGTCAGTGAGACATGTGTTTAATGACTTTGTACCATAATTTAGGACAGGTTTCTCTGTTTGGAATTTCAGCACCGACAAAACGATCTTCATCATCAGCAGTTAATAATTTTTTTTGCAAAGTAACTAATAAATGCATGTGAGGTAAACTCCGTTTTTGAAATTCTCTTGACTTAAACTTCATATCCTTACAATATTTACATACTTCTGAGATATCACCTATGTCCATAAATTCGATCTCTATTCGCCTTTTCGTTATTTCTCAGAGTAATAATTTCTCTTTCTTTGCGCTAATGGGATGTTTACTTTCTTTGGTTTGACACTGTCATTTTTTTCAGCTTTCATATTCTGTATCTTGCTCTGCCTGTGTTTCTACGTGTCTTTTGAATTCCATTTTTCATTATCTCTAACCTGCTCTGCATGGGTTTGGCCCCTTGTTTTCTAACCTTTTTATGACGGTTTACTTTGTTTTCTACTCTGTCTTTTATTTTTGACCTCGCTTTATCCTGCTTTTGTTTCAATGACACCTGGTCCATGGTGATTACTTTCCCTTTTTCAAGTAATAATTTCTGTTTCTTTGCGCTCCTGTGATCTTTACTTTCTTTTTTTATACTTTCTAATTTTCCTACTTTTATATTCTTTAACTTTCTTCACATGTGTATCGTGCCAACGTTTTTTTTTGTGCCTTTCGAATTCCACTGCTTTGATAATCTCTAACCTGCTCTGCATGTGTACAGCGCTAACGTCTGGATTGCACATGTTTTTTGTCAGTTCCACTTGTTCTGGGCTGATAATTACTTTCCTTATTTTCTGAATTTGAACCTAGATTATTCTTCTTTTTTGTCTCTCTTCTCCGCACTGCTTTCTTATTCGCTTAGTCATCTATGTTTCATTCATAACGTATTGTCCTTATACACTTTATATGTGCTGAGAACCCTAGGTTCTGTGTGTGCTCAAAGCCAAAACACGACTGAGTGTGTGCCTGCCTGTGCCGTTATTTGGTTGTAAGTAGGGCATGTCTTGCAAGAATCTCATGTTCTTCGTCATCGTGAGATGGTCCTGGGTCAATCTCTTGGCACAAAGTCTCATGTTTAATGTCCCCGCGAGATGCTCTTTAGTCTCACGGGTCTTTTAAGTGTCTTCCGTGATCTTGTAAGACCAAGTATCATCTCCTAGTCATTCCCTCTCACAGGAATTTTTTTTATAACGGAGAGAAATATACACACATATCTATATCTATATATATCTAGATCTATACATCTATATATATATATATATATATATATATATATATATATATATATATATATATATATATATATATATATACTGTATATATGTCACGCTTGGGTCACAGATTTGCACAGAGACACATGAGGTTGTAGAAAACAGGAATTTTATTCAAACACTACAAACAGTCTTTTAAAAAGCTTAAACGTGCTCCATGACAAGTCACAGATGACAGTTCTGCTAGGAGCAGAGAATTTCAGAGAGATAGAGAGAGAGAGATAAAAGCAAAACAATCAATTCCAAAACTGACAGGCACTGCAAAAGGCTTTTAAGTAAGCGGAGTACCGCGCGAGGTCTTTATTACGCGTTATAACACAAGTGAGAAGGGTGAGGAGCAATGTGAAGGTAGACTTGTGTTTCAGGGGTATTCCCAGGGGCATCTGTGTCCTCTTCGGGTGCGATATATATACACACGCATTCATATATACATACATATATATACATTCATATATAGACATATCTTTTTATCTGTAATAAAAAAAATAGATTTCTAGTTTCCTTTCATTATCATAAGGATGCATAAACATTGAAGACTTTCTAATTTTTTAAATCTATAAAAAAAAGCTTCACTTTAGAATGCAATTTTAAGGGACAAATTAATATATTGATGGTCAGCTGCAATTCTCCAATGATGGTTGGCAGAGATTCTGGATCTCAAACAAATAAAAAGCAAAATTATGTTGTGAGGAAAAAAGGTTTAAGAACCCAATTAACTTTTATTTGATACAGTAGTTATCAAATCAAGAGACAAAAGTGCTACATATTATTCAAAATAATTTTTCACAACAGCTGACTATCTAGTACTTACAGTACATAAACTAATGAAGATGGCCAGCAGCAAAGCATACTTGTATCCACTATTTCATCTTTCATTACCAGAACAGAAATGTCAGTGATGTTAACTCACATTATTTTTAATGCACTGACATTCTTGTTTTACATTTTCTACAAAAATTACAATATCACAGACATCTTTCAAATTCCATGCTAGATCTTCATGATTATAGTGAAGTCTCTGAGGAGGATAAACTCCCAAAAGGCAGCTGGCCCTGATAACATCACTGGAGATGCACTGAAAGTTTGTGCTTTAACCTTGGATGTCAGATATTCTGGATGACATATTTAACCTCTCCCTTATGTAAACCACAATCCCCACCTGCTACTAAAAAAAAACAACCATTTTATTCCACTGCAGAAAAAAAGAGTAAGGCTGTCTGAATCACTATTGGCCTGTTGTACTGACTCCTATAGTAATGAAAGTCTGTGAGAGAATAACTATGAGCCACATTCAGACATTCATACCTGACACAATGGACACCCTACAATTTACATATAGACTAAACAGGTCAACAGAAGATGCAGTTAGCACATCATTGCATACAGTTCTTACAAACCTATAGAACAATAACTGCTATGCCTGATTGCTGTTTATTGATTATAGCTCGGCTTTTAAAACTGTGAAACTAGCTAAGCTCACCAATAAGCTGCTGTTTATTGATTATAGTTCAGGTTTTAACACTGTGACACCAGCTAAGCTCACCACTATACAGCAGGTGTGCCACCTACTCTCTGCAACTGGGTCCTGAACTTAACAGTTCGACCCCAGTCAGTCTGGCTGGGGAACATAATTTCCAAAGCAATAATCATACTGTATATACAGGAACCCCACAATGATGGGTTTTAAGTCACATGCTGTACATGCTCTTGACCCATGACTGTGTCGCTTCCCAGCATAACACCAGCATTATTATATTTGTGGATGATACCACCATTATTTGACTGATTACTGGGAAGTGAAGAGTCAGCGTATAGGAGGGAAGTGGCTTGCCTTGTGAACTAGTGTCGGGACAGTAATGTCTTTATTAAGAGCAGCAAAATGAAACAGATGATTGATATACAGAGGAAGAGAGATCAGCACCTACCATTATACACTACAATACAATTTGTTTTTGTATAGCACAAAATCACACAAGGAGAGCTGCAATTGGCTTTAATGGGTCCTGTCTTTTGACTCTCTAAGAAGACAAGAAAATACTCCCAAAAAAACCTTGCAGGGTAAAAAAAAAAATGTAAGAAACCTTGGGAAAGGCAATTCAGAGAGTGACCCCTTTCCAAGTTGGTGAAGCGTGCAGTGGGTGTCAAAAAAAAAAAAGGGTTAAATGCAATACAATACACAGAACAGAACACAGTAATTGTCACGACAATACAATAGTAGCATTACAAGTACAAAGCAATTGGAGTGACTAATGTGGAGAGAGTGGCCACATTAAATTTCTTGGCATTAACATATCTGAGGCTGTCACTTGGACCTAACATGTCACAGACCTGGTGGGTAAAGCCTGACAGTATTTGTATTTTCTGAGAAGGCTGACGAAGTTTGGCATGTCAAGTACTATCCTCAACAACTTTTATAGATGTACAACTGAGAATACCCTTACCTACTCCATCACAGACTGATTTGGGAACAGTACAGCATAGGACTGCTAGGCTCTACAGCGGGTGGTAAAATCGGCACAAAATATCATTGGAACAGCACTCCCTGCACTAGAGGACATCTGTAACACCAATGTTCTCAAGGGGGCCCATAATATTAAGGACACAATTCATCAGGGTGATGCTGCAAGAGAATAGCAGTTAGAACAAGAAGGCTGAAAGACAATTTTCTCCTTTATGCCATCAGGCTTGTAAATACAACCCATCCACTGCCCCTCCCCCTCAGCACTGCACTGCACTTGTGTCTGGAGGATGGAAGACCATCTTGAGTCCATATACCTGTAGAGCTTACATGGAATCATTTATTTATCTTCACATGCACTGTTACTTCTGTTTGTTTTTGCATTTCTTTTTCACCTGAGTGTTTTCAGTTTATTGTTGTGCATTCTTGTCGATTGCTGGAGGACTTGCAGAATAAGATTTTCATTACAGTACATATCTCTCTATTATATAAAAAAAAAACCTTGGAAGCAGACGATACATAATTTTCCTGGAGACACTTTAACGTCCCATGAGACAAGGCAGTGAGACAAAAGGACAGCTGCTGTACAGGCTTTTAAATGATCGATGCATAGCAACAAGCAGAACACGCAGCTCGGCAGCAGCAAGCCAGCAATTGATCTGACTGCATCTCGTTAGCGTGCATTCAATCCCCCCCCCCCCCTCACAAAGCGAGCCGCAGAGACGCGAAGCAAGCAAGTTAAATGAAGTTAAAGCTCTACTGTTTTAGAGACACCCTGGTTTATTAAATCAGCTGACATTATAAACTTGATGGGGAATTGGAATAAATTGATTTAGAAGGCAAAAATGTAATCTTCGGGAGTGAAAAATTTGAAACATTCAATTACGGATAGCAAAACTAACAAACTAAGATTGTTTAAAAATGTCTATCAAGACCAATACTAAACTATGCAAGTATTTTTTGTCTCATCTACTGTATTTTGTGAGTTTACTGTACTCTTCTGAATAGAACATTTGACAAAATGTAATCTGAGCTTTGAAGCTTTTCTTATAATTATTAATGAAGAACACATTTTGACAGTAATTATTTAAATGCCATGGTGTAGTGTGTGTAATTTCAATAAAAAACACAAAGAGTTGTCATCTCTAATGTATTCATTCATTTCTGACTTTTACACTAAAATGGTGAATACCCTTGTAATGTCTACTGATAGAAATAACTATCTTTAGCTGACCTATTGCTCTGATTAATGCACTAATTAATTGCAGAAATGTCCACATGAGGACATGGGTTTGAATAAAGATGGGCAATGTGCTCAGGTGCTAACAAAGAGCCCAGTAACAGTAATGTGAGTGTGTATATCATATTTCTTGTGATGTGATTATTGAACAGCAAGGGCAAAGGGTAGAATACAATCCAGAATTATACATCTTATACTTGTGTATACATAGCAGTGGCGGCTGGCCAATAGAGGGCGCTAGGTCGCCGCCCTCCCTGAACCACACACACAAAATAATAATTATATAAATTATTTAAATGTATAATTATATGATGTGATATATTAGAAAATCTTCTGTAAAAATAAATGTTTTCACCATCACCATATAACTTCTCTGCCTGTCAGCACGTCTCAATTTCAGCTGAGGGGCGATCGAGATATCGCCCAAAGGAGGCGGGTCTTTGTAGAATTTAGTCAAATGCTGATTCAAGATATAAATATATTCAAGATGTGACATAAAATTTAGCCAATCAGCGTCCTCAAATCTTAACTGAAATGGGCGATTTTCTGTCGCCCCAAGCAGCTAAAATCAAGGATGGTCTGTAGTGGCGCAATTTTCAATTAACATTACGTGACAATGGTGGACTCAGGTGTTGTTAATTCGGACACGAACCCAACTCTGTTCAATCTCTACTCCAATATCCGTTTGAGAAGAGAACTTTGGCAGAAAAACTGAAGGTAAAGGAGCTGGGTCCAGATCAGCCTAACCTCTTAATCAGACAGCAGATAAGCGAAAAAGGGAAGAAGTACACGCGAAGCTACTCTTCCAGTTGGTACACCAAAAAGGCCTGGCTATGTGGATGCGTTTCTGCTAATGCCTTATTTTGTTTCCCGTGCTTGTTGTTTAAAGCAACTGGGACAGATCCTGCTTGGACAGTTACGGAGTGAGAGATATGAAGCACCTGTCCGAGAAAGTAAGAAAACATGAGAACACCAGGACACACATGGATAATTCCGTCAAACTAGCCATTTTGGGAAGAGTAAACATCGCTACTCAGTTAGACGACGGTCACAGGATTGCGATAAGAAAACACAACGAGGAGGTAGATAAAAATCGGTATATTTTATCCAAGATAATTGATTGTGTTAAATTTTGTGGGGCTTTTGAGTTGGCCTTGCGTGGGCACGATGAGACTGACTCGTCAGACAACCCTGGCATTTTTAAGGGTTTAGTGGATTTTGTTGCCTCGCTAGACAGTGTGCTAGACAGTGTGTTCCTGTACAAATAAGTAAAAAAAGATGCAGTTTTTTTTTTCCCACCACAGTTATTTTCCTGTACATGGTTGTCCTCACATTTGTCGTGTGTGTGTATATATATATATATATATATATATATATATATACTGAAATAATTGATCAGACATGATTTAATAATGTTCTTTAACTTTGTCTGCATTGCAATAAATCATATTGCTTTGATTTGTGAAGAATTGTTTGAGAAATTGTTTGCTGTACCACAGCCCCACCTCAAAACATTTTCACCAGCCGCCACTGATACATAGGTATACATGTGGCCAACGCTAGGTGTTGTGTCCTGGAGTGGCGCAGCTTCAATTTTCAATTCCAGATGCTTATATTTTATTTTTTGTTTATACAAACAAGATGAACTTAACACTTACAGGGGCAATTAAAATCAAAACAGTTTCTTCCTGAATTGTACCAGTAATCAATATTTTAAAACATCTGTGTAAATGAAGCAGTATACCAGGATGATGCCTCAGGCCATATTGATTATTTCACAACTTGTGAAATGGAGAGGCATAAACAGATCAAAAACTTGAGCAAATTTATCTACAGTATCTTACAGATTGACAGCCAATCAAATGTGTGTAATATCACAGGTTCCAAAGTTCCACATGGAATTTTAACATAAATAAGGCTTGCCTGACGGACAGAAGATAACGACAACAAATACAGGACAGGAAGGGGTAGAGTCAACATCAGACGAGGAGACCTGAGACACATGTGACCGTTTCATCTGAATGTCAGTAAAAGCATCTTATGAATAACACTGATTGCTAAGTCAAAATTCACCCCTGGACAACTTCCAATCCTTGATATTTTCTGTAATCTTTTTCTAAATACTACTGTATATCCAGACTCTTATTATCAATTTTATTTTCTATTGCATCTTGTTCTATTTGATATTGTTATTCATTAATAAATACCATTTTGCTTTTGCATTTTCTATACTTTGTTCTTGTACCTACAGTGATTGAAATAATAAATTGAAAATTATGACACTGGTATGGGGAGCTAGCCACAATACTTGCTCATAAAGTTATCAAGGCTAAGTGGTTGCTCCTCAAAAGAAAGACAACTACTGTAAAAGCAGTGCATATTGTTTGGTTGGTAAATGGCATAACCAAAAGAGTTGCACTGTTACAGTAATTGTGTTGCAGTGCCGCTTGCATTTTTGTCAATGCTGGTGATAGTAAGTTCTTAAGAGAAGACTCCTATAGAATACTGTGTGATGGACTAACTAGAATATTATTGGATGACTAACAATTAGGCTTTCATCTGAGACTTTGTCTATAGGATCCATATGCATATGTGTATCTGTATGTGTGTTAAACTTAAGGTGCAAGAGTAAAGAAGCAAAGAATTGTGTATAGTACTGGAGTGAATAAATCAGTGAACCATCCTATCAGTTAGATTTGAGACCATAATCATTAGAGGTAGACCCAGAAAGGTTGACCCAGAGAGATTATAACGCTTTTGTGATTTTTTTTTTTACATAGCACCTTTTCACCATGTTTATTTCTCACTACAGTTTTGATTTTTTTTTTTTACTTAAGGTGCCACTATGGTGTTATTCTTGGTGCAGGGAGTGGATTGAGGGGTTGGGGATGGGTTGGCTTCCCCCTTAAGAGCTTTAAGCACCACTGTTACCAGCACAGTTTAAGCGTTGCCTGCAAGACCAAACAAGCACCACCACACTGTCACTTTCCTTGTCTGGCACCCAAATATCACTGCTTAAGTTATGTAAAATATAACACAATACAGATAGACTCCAGTTGCCTGACAATCCTGCCTAGGATAAGCAGATTTAGGAAAACTGATGGTGAATGTAAAATATTGCAGCACTGCTGACAAGTTGCATAATACTGGAGATCAGTCACAAATAGTATGAGCTGACATTCCATCATGCAAATAAGAGGATTTAGGAGGCCCATTTAAAATGGCAAATCTGCCAAAGTTGCACAAGAATTCCAACTTGCACGGCGAGTGGGGCCAATCATTTTAAGGAATATAAGCAACCTAAAAGAGCAAGGTAAAAAGCAAGAAACTTTGTGCATTTGGTGACTGCCAGTAGTACAGCAGCACAGTGCTACAAATAAACCTGTCATTCTTCCATTCAAGACTTTTTGCAAGAGACACTGTTCAGGCTGCGTTCCCTCAGCTACAGTGCACTCCTGCTAAAGTAGCTAAGCAGAGAAATCCCACGTGTGTCCTGTGTGAGTACCTGACAGCTTTCTTGTGATGGGCAAAGAATTTAAAAAAAAAAAAAAAAAAAAAGACAGTTGGAATTTGACACATTCTGCAAATGTTTGGAGCCAATCAACAATGTTTATTTACACTGATGATGTGACCAGACAATCAGCACTGGACAATATCATCAACCATTGGCTCAGCCTTATAGTGTACTAGCAGAATACCCGCGCTTCGCAGCGGAGAAGTAGTGTGTTAAAGAAGGTACGAAAAAGAAAAGGAAAAATTTTAAAAATAACGTAACATGATTGTTAATGTAATTGTTTTGTCATTGATATGAGTGTTGTTCTCATATCTATCTATCTATATCTATATCTATATATCTATATATATATATATCTATATATCTATATATATATCTATATATCTATATATATATCTATATATCTATATCTATATATATATATATATATCTATATATATATATATATATACTCGCGCTTGGCAGCGGAGAAGTAGTGTGTTAAAGAAGGAAAGAGAAAGAAAAGGAAACATTTTGAAAATAACGTAACATGATTGTCAATGTAATTGTTTTGTCACTGTTATGAGTGTCGCTGTGATATATATATATATATATATATATATATATATATATATAAAAAATACCGCTTAGCGATGTCATGTGTTTAAGAAGTTATGAAAAAGAAAAGGAAACATTTTAAAAATAATGTAACATGATTGTCAAAGTAATTGTTTTGTGTATTTGGCGGCAGCGTCACAAAGTTGTTTTCGGTAGCTGCATCAGAAAATGTACCACGACGTCTGACACGCCTCCTTTTTACTGTTTTCTCAAAGCTTGGATTGCTGCTGTCATATATATACAAACACACACACACACACACATACATACACATACATACATACATACATATAATTTGTGTGTGTGTATGTATGTATGTGTGTGTATATATGATGTAGATAGGTATGTATATATATATATGTGTATATGTAGATATGTATATATAGATATGTAGATATGAAGATATGTATGTGTGTATGTATATGTGTATATATATGTATGTATGTGTGTGTATATATATATATATATATATATATATATATATATATATATACACACACATACATACATATATATACACATATATACACTCACCTAAAGGATTATTAGGAACACCTGTTCAATTTCTCATTAATGCAATTATCTAATCAACCAATCATATGGCAGTTGCTTCAATGCATTTAGGGGTGTGGTCCTGGTCAAGACAATCTCCTGAACTCCAAACTGAATGTCAGTGATTTAAACAATTTTGAGTGTGGCATGGTTGTTGGTGCCAGACGGGCCGGTCTGAGTATTTCACAATTTGCTCAGTTACTGGGATTTTCACGCACAACCATTTCTAGGGTTTACAAAGAATGGTGTGAAAAGGGAAAAACATCCAGTATGCGGCAGTCCTGTGGGCGAAAATGCCTTGTTGATGCTAGAGGTCAGAGGAGAATGGGCCGACTGATTCAAGCTGATAGAAGAGCAACTTTGACTGAAATAACCACTTGTTACAACCGAGGTATGCAGCAAAGCATTTGTGAAGCCACAACACGCACAACCTTGAGGCGGATGGGCTACAACAGCAGAAGACCCCACCGGGTACCACTCATCTCCACTACAAATAGGAAAAAGAGGCTACAATTTGCACGAGCTCACCAAAATTGGACAGTCGAAGACTGGAAAAATGTTGCCTGGTCTGATGAGTCTCGATTTCTGTTGAGACATTCAAATGGTAGAGTCAGAATTTGGCATAAACAGAATGAGAACATGGATCCATCATGCCTTGTTACCACTGTGCAGGCTGGTGGTGGTGGTGTAATGGTGTGGGGATGTTTTCTTGGCACACTTTAGGCCCCTTAGTGCCAATTGGGCATCGTTTAAATGCCATGGGCTACCTGAGCATTGTTTCTGACCATGTCCATCCCTTCATGACCACCATGTACCCATCCTCTGATGGCTACTTCCAGCAGGATAATGCACCATGTCACAAAGCTCGAATCATTTCAAATTGGTTTCTTGAACATGACAATGAGTTCACTGTACTAAAATGGCCCCCACAGTCAGCAGATCTCAACCCAATAGAGTATCTTTGGGATGTGGTGGAACGGGAGCGTCGTGCCCTGGATGTGCATCCCACAAATCTCCATCAACTGCAAGATGCTATCCTATCAATATGGGCCAACATTTCTAAAGAATGCTTTCAGCACCTTGTTGAATCAATGACACGTAGAATTAAGGCAGTTCTGAAGGCAAAAGGGGGTCAAACACTGTATTAGTATGGTGTTCCTAATAATCCTTTAGGTGAGTGTATACTTGTGTGTATGTTTGTATGTGTCTATATGTGTGTGTATAGCTTTGGTCACTGAGTGCAAGGGAAAAATAATAAAATATAGTCTATAAGTTATTAAACAGTAAAACATTAACGCTTTAAGAAGTACAGGTACATTGAGCACTACTGGAGTGGTTGGGTAAACTACATTTTAAAGACTGTGTAACACAACAGGTAAGTAACTAACAGCAGCTAAAATATATATGGATCATCTCTCGGTAGTAGATCCCTTTTGAAAGGCGCTACACGACGGCTGTGGTATAGAAATTACATTTTCTATGTGAACGTTCAAATTTGTGCCTCTGGTAATGTGCCTTACCGGCATTTAAAGAAAATTAGTTTTGTGTCCTCTGCACTGTTAAGAGAGAAAGGCTTTGGTTTGGGATAAAAGGTGTAAAGAAAGGAAAGTTGCCTTTTTCTTTTATATAGTATAGAGAGATGTGTTCGCTGACGTTATGATCGCCTTTTGGGGACAGTCGCGGTGGGTCTTGTGTAGACTGGTGAGACGTCCCTGCCATTAATCAGCTGTGATGGCACTGTCAGTCCTCCACTCGTGTGCGTGTCTTCATAATCCGAGGTTTTGACCTCATAATCGTATACGTGCAAAAGAAAGTGTGAATCACCTTAATATTATTTTGCCGTGGTGTAGAAAAGGGGTCCCGTGTTTGCACTTGTCTGGGCTATAGCGCAGGGGTAGGATGAAAAAATTAAAAGTGCTCACTTTGACTTAAGGCAGAAGCGCAGTCAGCGTCTCAAAGGCCGGCACAGCTATGCACGCGCTGGCTGCTCGACTTTTGCTGGGCAGGAGACCACAGTTTTGCAGACACGCTCATGATATCAAAAGTCTCAGCGCTCTTTGGAGGTCATTCATATATTATATATATAGCAAAATCCCGCCGCAGCGAGAAGTAGTGTGTTAAAGAAGTAATGAAAAGAAAAGGAAACATTTTAATAATAACGTAACATGATTGACATTGTCATGAGTGTTGCTGTCATATATATGCCTGCCTAAATAAGTCACCCTCGCTTTGCTCTTACTTTATTTACCGCTCATTTAATCATGGCTATTGGCGGAAAAATTATAAAATGGAAGGAGGATGGCTTTACCAAAACAATTATTGATGGCGAATCGATTATTCATAAAGCTTGAATTGGTGATGTTTTTCTGTGTTAACCTCATATTTTTTCAGACTTCTTCTCAAACTAAGGTGGTGCGAGGGTAAAATGAATCGGGATGCGCTGATCAATGTAATCGTGTACCAGGAAATCATGCATTGACAAAAGCTCCCTTTGCTTGTAATGCAAAGTGTGATTAAATGCATTATTTTTAACGCGTTATGGAGCACATGCATCGAAGCTTCTCAGCTGTGCTTGTGCTAAGAAAAGGAAAGATTTTAAAAATAACGTAACACGATTGTCAATGTGACCTTTTGTAAGTAGTGCCTGGAGGATTCAGTGTGGAGAAACTCTAGAGATAGCGTGTGTATTAACTTGTGGATTTTTCTGTGAGTATTTGGTGGCAGTCTGACGGTTGCTTGAAGACGGCATTAGCCGCGGAGCTCAGCTCAGACCGAAATTAGATGAATGGGAGGGGAGATGATGACGTGACTCCCCCACCCGCCTTAACTGTCAATCCCCCACAAACACAGTCTCGGAATTTGCATAAGCACACCCCTTCACCTACAATTTTAACTTAGTTACAAAGTGATCAAAACTCTCGCTTATATCCTGCGTCCTCTCATTAAACTTGTATCCCGCATTACCTGTGGGCATGTGAAACGCCAGCGGTAGCCTGTCTATGAACTTAATTTAAAGTTTAGGTTTACACCTTTCTTTCTTTCCGAGGTAGCAACACTCATGAATATGGTAGTATATGTCACTCGCTCGCTTCTTATTGTTTTTCGCTGCCTTCTCAATTATATAATGCATGTTTTCTTAAGCGCTTTTTGGAGGTCTTCCTGGTTTTCTACGCACTGCGTTGACAATCAGTTCACGTGATTACGTGGGAGGCGTGATGATGTCACACAAAACTCTGCCCCCCCCACGTCATTCCAGCTCAACTCCATTACAGTTAATGGAGAAAAATACCTTCCAGTTATGACCATTAGGCGTAGAATTTCGAAATGAAACCTGCCCAACTTTTGTAAGTAAGCTGTAAGGAATGAGCCTGCCAAATTTCTGCCTTCTACCTCCACGGGAAGTTGGAGAATTAGTGATGAGTCAGTGAGTCAGTGAGTGAGTCAGTGAGTGAGTGAGTGAGTGAGTGAGGGCTTTGCCTTTTATTAGTATAGATGTCAGCTGAGCACACAGAGATAAGCATATGTGTATACATTCATGGAGAGAAATCAGATAAATCCGAAACTGAAATATCTGCAACATCAATGTGTAAATATAAAGAACAAATTTTGAGGAAAACCATGGGGGATTCTGCAATGATTCTGCAGTGGAATACACTGAATATCTGTATTATAAACAGACAGGGTAGGCATCCTCTGTGGTCAACCACGTCTGCAGCTTTCTACACCAGAGTATAAACATATCTTTAGACTATCTGGAGTGTTATCTCCTGGAAGTTTCCAAAAAGAAATAAAGATTATGGATATATACCTGGCTCCCCTTAAACAATGATTCTTTATAAAATGTAAAAATAACAATGAAAACATGGATTTTATTTGCAATTAAATCTCATCAGTTTAAAATAAAAAAGTGAATAATATGAAATTAAAAAATTCTTAGCCATCCAAGGTACTACAAAACAATAGACGTTTTTTTGTTTATTTCATCCCTTTTGTGATGTCGCCCCTGTTTACTATGTAGAGTATTTCTTTTTCTTTATTCCCCTTTTGCACTGTCAGCCTACATCCTAACTTAACTGCCATAGTGATTACCTCCTTCAAGAAAACAACACAGATAACTTTCCTTCCAGCCATTCTTAAATTATTAATTTATATAGTTGTAAGGCGCTACAAGCTACAGAAACTCTTCTGCCACAGTATGCAAACTAACCTTGAATGTTATGCCACACATGCATAAACTTGTACTTTTTTATCTTGGGTCCATTTAAAGTAATTTCCCTCATATGGAAGAATATGCCAGAACAAAAACAAAACTCAAGCAAACATTACACAAATATACAAACTCCACTGAGAAAATGGAAGGGCCAAGAAATTAACTTGGGTCTCTGAAGTTGTTAGGGAGTACCGCTGACTACTATAAAACTAAATTACAGAAAAGTATAATATGTTTTTGTGGATGTAATGTTTACCTTCTTGCTAGCTTTACTGGTTTAAAAACATACAGCAACAATGCAGAATGACACAACATAAACAAATTACTTAAAATGCAGTGGCAATAAAACAAACAAAAAAAAAATATATATATATATATATATATATATATATATATAGGTAACTGCATTACGTTAAAAAATATATATGATACAGTCATGTATCATGTGTCAGAATGAATAAGTAATAAGTAATTTAACTATTGAGTCAGAATTTTAAATAGGTAGTACAAAACGACTGAAAGTGCAGGTGTTTAAACAACACTTGTTTAAATGGTGCCTCAGAAGAACTTATGGCAAGGACAACAAAATAATAGAAAGATCAGAGGAAGAACTGGAAATGAGTCAATAGAACTTTCTTAGACAAACAGGTGACTGTAAACAGCAAACAGATTGTACAGAAGGGAAGTAGTATATAAAAGGATTCATGCCTTCTATGGCTGTTAAGCAACCAAATGAGCAAATAAATGCCTACTCTTAGTAAATAATTGGAATGATACATTTCAATAGAGAGACTGCCTCCATCCTAACAGATGAGGAACTAGACACCTTTGTAAAATGATTTACATGCTCATTAAAGTTGGTACAGTTTTGACAAAAGTTTTAAAGGGCAAAGCTTAGAATTATGCCTTAGACCTAATGACCATTTATAGCATTGACAAGCAAAAAGTAATTGTTCCTTCTCTAAATGAATTCATAACTGATCACTGCATAGTTACATTTGACTTTTTCCTGAGCATATTAATACTATCACAGAATAAAGATAAGACAATGCACAAATATATTTCACTATATTTCAATTTATTAATATTTTGGAAAAAACTGGACTGTGATATGGCTCTTGAAGAGGCTGAAGATGCAGGAACCCCTCTTAAAACAAAATTAGAAAACTAAGAAACACACCATGATTTAATGTTAAATAAGAACGAAGAAATAGAGCAAATATACAGAGACAGAGAGAGCAACAAGATGATCTGATAGTTAAAATGTATAAAAAGCATTTTTGGGCAGGTATGAATTATTTTCTAGATTCATAAAAGAAAACCGAATGAATTCACTTATACTATTTAAATCAGTTGCTAATTGAGTACAGCAGTACAGATGAAGTCATTTATGCACAAGGTGTCCCGACACCAGGATATCACCATATTTCAAAGTCATTTGTTTACCTTGCAATAAACCCTCATAAACTTCTTTAATAGATTTGATCACCCTAACCCACTCTCACTTCTGAGTACTGCATCCTCCAACCATCCTTCTGCTGATACCAGCATAGGTGAGACATTCCCACCCACAATTACAGAAGCCCATGTGAGCAGAGAGCTGAAAAGACTTCGTGCCAGCAAAGCAGCGGGTCCAGATGGTGTATCACCATGACTGCTAAAGGCCTGTGCGTTGGAACTGGGGAGTCCTCTACAGTGCATCTTCAACCTGAGCCTGGAACAGGGGAGAGTCCCAAGGCTTTGGAAAACATCACGTATCACCCCTGTCCCAAAGGTATCACATCCTAGTGAGCTGAATGACTTCCGGCCTGTTGCTCTGACGTCACATCTGATGAAGACCATGGAGCGGCTGCTGCTTCACCACCTGAGGCCACAGGTCCGTCACAAACTCGACCCTCTGCAGTTCGCATATCAGGAGAAGGTGGGAGCGGAGGATGCCATCATCTATATGCTACACCGATCCCTCTCCCACCTGGACAGAGGCAGTGGTGCTGTAAGAATTATGTTTTTGGACTTCTCTAGCGCCTTCAACACCATCCAACCTCTGCTCCTTAGAGACAAGCTGACTGAGATGGGAGTAGACTCACACCTGGTGGCATGGATTGTGGACTATCTTACAGACAGACCTCAATATGTGCGTCTTGGGAACTGCAAGTCTGACATTGTATTCAGCAATACAAGGGTGCCGCAGGGGACTGTACTTTCTCCGGTCCTGTTCAATCTATATACATCAGACTTCCAATATGATTCGGAGTCCTGCCACGTGCAAAAGTTCGCTGATGACACTGCTATTGTGGGCTGCATCAGGAGTGGGCAGGAGGAGGAGTACAGGAAGCTAATCAAAGACTTTGTTAAATGGTGCGACTCAAACCACTTACATCTTAACACCAGCAAAACCAAGGAGCTGGTGGTGGATTTTAGTAGGCCCAGGCCCCTCATGGACCCTGTGATCATCAGAGGTGACTGTGTGCAGAGGGTGCAGACCTTTAAATATCTGGGAGTGCAGCTGGATGACAAATTGGACTGGACTGCCAATACTGATGCTCTATGTAAGAAAGGTCAGAGCAGACTAACTTTCTGAGAAGGTTGGCATCCTTCAACATCTGCAGTAAGATGCTGCAGATGTTCTACCAGACGGTTGTGGCGAGTGCCCTCTTCTACGCGATGGTGTGCTGGGGTAGCAGCATAAAGATGAAAGACGCCTCACGCCTGGACAAACTTGTTAAGAAGGCAGGCTCTATTGTAGGAGTAAAGTTGGACAGTTTAACATCTGTGGCAGAGCGACAAGCATTAAGCAAACTCCTGTCAATCATGAATAATCCACTGCATCCACTGAACAGTGTCATCTCCAGGCAGATGAGTAGCTTCAGTGACAGACTTTTGTCACTGTCCTGCTCCACTGACAGACTGAGGAGATCGTTCCTCCCCCACACTATGCGACTCTTCAATTCCACCCGGGGGAGTAAATGCTAACATTACTCAAAGTTATTGTCTGCCTTTTTTTTTTTTCATTTTTATTACTATTTAATTTAATATTGTTTCTTTGTATCAGTATACTGCTGCTGGATTATGTGAATTTCCCCTTGGGATTAATAAAGTATCTATCTATCTATAATGTCAATCAAAAGCAATAATATTCTTTTTACATACCGAAGGGTGTCTTCTTTCAAATAAATCATGAGTATCCATTTTGTCGCTCTCTTTAATTAGTAAAATGTGATTGGCACGCACACACACATATATATATATATATATATATATATATATATATATATATACACACACCAAGGCAAGCAGTGCATCACAGCTTAGTTAGTGATCCTACCTTTAGTTTAATGAACAGTGATGTTTGAGTTTGAACTTAGAGTATTGGCAACATACCTATTTGCAGCTTTATGTGGGGAAAAAAATCAATTGAATGTTACTAAATCATATAGCACAAACTTTCACGGTGGACTACTCTTTGAATGAATGTACTTGTGTTGCACAGAGCTGCCGCTCACAGTTTCACATGGGGGAAGGGGCATCTTTCCAAAATTCATTAAATCTCTTTGTTCAACTATGATGTTTGTAACATGCCATGTTTTTGGCTTGCATGCTGTTTGGGTTCATTGAACATTCTATACTGGCCTCAGTATACAGTAAATGATTTAGGTGTTTGACTATTTCTGGGGCCCAGTCCGGGGCTGTTTCCTGTCCTGCACCTAGTCTGTTTCCTGTCTCCACCCCATGACCCAGAACTGGAAGAAGCTAGTATGAAAATATTTGAATTTACTTAGTTTATTCCAGATGTGAAATGCAGGAATAAAGCAAAAATAATGAAATAATCTTTGTGGGGCAATTGTAACAGAAAGCAGGAGATGATGTGTGAATTGCAGTACCAACAACCCAATCTATTGTACAAAATGCAAGGTTTCTCTGTGTCTAGTAGTAAACAGGACAGACATGGAAAATAATTTTAAAAATAAAGGTTTGGATAAGTACACAATTTACAAACTCTATACTTGTTGCTTCAGAGTAATATAGTGTGTGTATGTGTATTTATATATTGTTTTCTCTAATAATAAAAATATAACTGCAACTGTAATATTTCTTTTGAAAGATTGTTAGATGAAAAAGAGTAAAGGTTTCCAAAACAGGACACCAAATGTTTTCAAAATGGGGGGCAACCTTGCACCAAACAGTGCAGTTCTGCAAAACTATGGGATGTGAAATATAAACATGGTACAATGAAAGCTGACACATAGGGGCATACAAGAAAACGGATTCCAGAATTGTGCATCATAAAATATCTTGATTATGTAATGTAAAATGTTGGGGAGAAATTCGTAAAATGCCCAATTTGGTTTTGTTTCATTTATTCATACTGGAGCAAAACAGAGGTGTTTTTCATATAAAGACTTTTTTTAAAAAACTGTTATACCCAGTAGTCTTCAGCCATTTGCAACTCCTTTATTATACAAGAAGAATAATAGCTGTTTATTTTTCTGAATGTAATATTAGCGCAATAATGCCAAAAAACCCTAAGGAAATAAGAGATTAATTAAGTTGTTTAATGATGAAAAAAAAGTAACATTTCACCCCTTCTTAGAAAACTTGTATTGAGTTGTAAAGGCCTATCTCCCTATCCGCATAATTCTTAGAAATTTTAACTTATCAACATAACAGAAATTTAGTTCAATTCAGTGTAGACAGGGCAGACTCAGAGCACCGTAAGAAGTTCACAAGGAAAACACAATTACAAACTTAACAAATGTAAAACTTAAATACTAGTCTTGGACTGCACTGGATTCCTTATAAATGCACTAATTTTGACTTTTGAAATACTATTATATAAATCATTGGATGAAGATAAAAACCATCTTAAAAATTATAATTATACAGCTTAAAAATAATATTACAGCAATTTAACCTGTGAGACAATAGGCAGATGAAACTCCATACGTGCAGGTGAGACGCTAGATGGCGGATGTGGGTGTGAAGGCTCATAAGGATAGTGATACCCCTTAAAGAGGAAAAGTGTCACCTTCTGGGGCTAAGCAGGAAATAATTAGGGTCCTTCTTAAAGAAACAATAAACAGTACTCTGAAGGACCGTTATACAGTACAGCTGCTTATGTCTGTGTGTCAGTCCTTCCTCTGGGTTGTTATAATATGCTAATTTCAAAATTCACCTTTTTTTCTTAAAGTGCTTGAAGTAGTAGTAGTATCACAGACTCAGTTTCATCTTATTCATAACTTCAGTTTGTCTTTTGCTTTGGTCACAGAACAGAAAAAGCATTATGTTGTTGTTATAATTAGTGCATTTCATTAATTTTCTGCAGCTTTTCTGGGGAGTTTTTAGGGTATCTTGGCAGTTCTTCAGTTGTTACTGAAGCCAAGGAATTCTATTTTGTCATTTATTTTGTTCTATATAATTTCTTGAGGATACAGCAAATTTTTAATGTCTTTCCATGACGCCATCTTGAATTTGATGCAGGGCACATTTTTGAGATTTTCAGGTTGTCTGTTGTCAGTTGTCAAGGTAACTTTCCAGAATTCGCTGTGAATGCCTGTCACGTGACGTCATTAAGGTGCCCCTATAAATTATCATATTCATGCACCATTTAGGCATTGATGTTTGGATTCTCTCAAACTTTCTTGCTCAAATAGTTATTTTTTGTAACAGCTTTTGAACTTTTTTCCTCCTTCAATTTTCTAGTCTCGTTTAGAATATCTGGCTTGGCAAAAGATTGATTTGTCATATTGGTTATGATCTCTACCTTTATTTTTTAAAGGTATATATATATATATATCAGGGCTGGGCAAGTTAATGCGTTATTATCACATTAATGCATTAATTAACGCTGACAATTATTTTATAGTGCGTTAACACAGTTTTTGTTATTATTATTATTTTGAAAGCCTCAGTCTTGCTAGTGATCGATAGAGATCAGTGATCTTTTTATTACAGTGCTTTTGCTGGTTCGCCGATTTCTGCGTACAATGGGTCATGGGGAGCATGTATTACGTATTAACTAAAACTAAAACTCCTCCATGATATACGATATGCTTCCCACGCGGTGCTTGATTGTTTGCTTTTCTATGTCTCTCTCACTCTCTCTGCCTGATGGAGGGGGTGTGAGCAGAGGGGCTGTTTGCCTAGAGGATACGGACGCTCCTCTAAAAAATGCCGCTTTATCGCGGTGCTTCGGCATACTTAAAAGCACAAAAGCACGCATTGATTTTTTGATTGTTTGCTTTTCTTAGCGAGCGCTCTCTCTCTCTCTGAAATTCTCTGCTCCTGACGCGCGCACTCCTTTGAAGAGAAGATATATTTGCATTCTTTTAATTGTGAGAAAGAACTGTCATCTCTGTCTTGTCATGAAGCACAGTTTAAACTTTTGACTAAAGGGTGTTATTTCATGTCTAGAGGGCTCTAATAATGTTAACAGTGTGGGAGAGTTTATAAGGGTTTAATATATATAAAAATAACCATACAAACATATGGTTTCTACTTTGCGGATTTTCATCTGTCATGGGGGGTTCTGGAACGCAACCCCCGCAATCGAGGAGGGATTACTGTACATACTCTGTCCCAGTCTCTCTGTAACACTCAAAATCTCAGATACTGTTTCTGTTATTTTTTTGTGACCATCTGTTCCTCTAATATATACTCATGCACTACTTGCTGTTTCGGTGTAGTGACTATTCAAGTTTAAGAAACACCTTCAAGGACTTTGCCGTCAATTGGCGAATGCCCAGTGTAGGTGAAGATCTATGCCATAAGCGTTTCCATGCATTTCAGTATGAGGACGGATACTTTTATGAAATCCAAAGTTGATGGAAATTGATTTCATTTAAAAACTCAGTTTTAATTGAAAACATGATAGAATGTAAGTAACCTTAGCTTTACTGAATCAGCATAGAAACAAGGGTTATCTTAAATATCAGTCTCTCTCTTTTTTACTACACAGATTACAGAGAAAACTGTCAAATAAGAACAACCCTTTAGTTGCAGGACCTTTAGGCTGTGGAAATCACTATACACTTCTACCGCCCCTGATACATTATTTGTCTCCTCTGTTTCCTGTTGCAGTTTTTAAATCTACTACTATATTTGCAACCTACCACTCCAGACAATAGAAAATGACAGAGCACTCTAAAAGTGAACAATAAAAAAATATTTATTTTTCTTCTATTATGTGTTTATGGTAATGCACAATCCCTTTATATGGTGAGGGATGCCACTTGGCTTAAGTCATCAAAATTATGATTTTACTTAACTTTGGTAAAATTGACCATGGACCTCCAAAAGGTTTATTTCAGGTATGAATGCTGTTGACTTGAATTTGCTTTACTCTTCTCCAATGTAAACTGGCAAAAATCACAATTATAAAGTTAATATTAATGATAGAAACCTTTATGACCCTCTACTTTACAATAGTTTAATATTGTAGTTTTACATTACCCGAATTTGAAAACTAAAACTTATGCAACATGAATGAATTCAACTATTCTGGAAAATGTCAGCTTATCTTACATATATGCTTTCTTAACTCCCAGGGCATTCATACATCTTGGGGCTTTTTCTTCTGCACCATGAATTGGAAGAATAGCATACAATAAAGCCTTTAAAGTCATCTGGAAATTTACCCCAGACAGCATTTTCAGCAAAACAATCACCAGGCAGGCATGTAATGTTAGTTTGTCCTAAAAATTTTCACACAGCCAACCAGACTGAGACAATTTCGGCCCACAAACATTAAAGGAACCCAAGACACCTGGAGAAATGGTACCCAAAATACACAGGAAACAACATAAATCCTCTGGAGTTGAAGACTTAGCTATGGTCCCACTCTATCACCAATGATATATCCCGTATAATTGTTTTCATTCTAATGAAGTTCTTTTAACAAAAAAAAAAACACTAGTTAAATTTACCTTAGTTATTTTCAGTCTTTACATAAGTTTACCATAGGTCTCATCCAGCACATCTTCCAGTAAACCTATTTTAATAAAGAATAACAAAAGGTTTAAAAAACAAAATAAGATTCTGAGGCTACTATCAATTAGTCTTGTTAAAGACTTATTTTACACACAATAAGCAATGCCTTTGTCAAAAATATCTCTATATCATGAATATATTATAAAATTGTTAACCCCAATGTGTTTATATTAAGCACTATGACAGAACTGTTGAATCACAGCATTTAGATGTTGATGATGGGTAGTGAAAAGTTACAATATACAAGTACAATTGCAAATTAAACTGTTATACTTTGTGGGATTATTTTAACAAACAGAAAATTACATAAAATACTTCACTCTAATATGCTGAAGTTTTCTTTTTTCTTTAACAAAGCTTTATTTTCATATATCCAAACAAACATTGCTATAACCCAAACATTAAAAAAAAAAAAAAAAAATCAGCCGAGTCCAAAGTATAAGCAATCCAATGAACAACAGAAAAACTTAAGCTTCATTAACCCTAACAAGCACATTAAATATGGTCAAATTTTCAAAAGAACTTTGAACACATAATACATGCCTAAAATAAACAATTGACACAAAATATTATTGTACTTTCAATACATGTCAAAGAATAAGGCATTAATTAAAGAAAACAACTTAAAAGAGATATAGTAGATGGCGCTGCATTCCAGTTGCACAATCTTTAATGTTATTTAATTGGCACCTAATATAAACATTCCATTTTATCCACTTTGAAAATATCATATGCAATTTAAATCAAACCAAAATATTATACACATTTGCAAATTCAGTTCCATAAAAACAAAAAAAGCAGTGTTTCTCTTTTGAGTACAATTACTGCAGCTGTGCTGTGTACTTAACAAAGCTGAAGTTAATAACTTAAGTGTCAAGCTAAACAGTAATGTCGAAATAGAAAGAAAATCTGGCAAGCTGTGGAGCTCACTGTGTCTTACTGTAGATCCAAACTATTCAATATTTAACTATCTATGACATACTTTATGAAATCAATTGTTTTAAAATACTAAGTTAGAGTAAGAGGAGAGTAGGATGATTTAAAGCAGCTGCCTGAAAAGATTATTAAAGCTTAATAGCAGGGTGGAGTCCAAAGTACAAAATAATCCCCTTAGCCACGATCATATTTCTTGGAACATGCTTCTTTTTAACATTGGATAACAGTAAATTAATGAATATTGAACCAGAAATTTCCATCTTTGAAGTTTTAAGCAGAAATTTTTAATTTAATATATGTTGCCATTTTTTTTTATCACTTTCACCCTTCTTTGAACTTTAGAAGCAATTTCTCTTCAGGGAATTGCCTGTCTCTAAATGCACATTTTTTTGTTTTCTCCATTTTACTGCTCATTCTGAACAATCAATATAGCTTTTTACTAACAGGTTGTACTGATATTCAACTCAAGTAAAATACATTTATATAGCAACTCACCACATTTATAAAAGAAAACATAATTGCCTGGATCCATATTATACATTGGTGGGATAGTAGTATATCAAGAGACTTTAGAACCAGCAAACACCTCTTATTATTTTTGTCAACTTTTTTAGCTGGAAATTTAAACAGTAAATTTTATTACACTAATATTAACTAATAAATACAGTGGTATATTTCCATATAACAGATCTACATTCTAAGAGCAACATTAAGACTATACAGAGTCACTGTTCACCAGACCTGGAGTTTGTGACTGTTAAATGCAGGCCCATACATCTTCCCTGGGAGTTTTCTGTAGTCATTGTAACTGCTGTGTATATTCCACCTGATGCAAGCGCTAACTCAGTTCTTGGTTATTTATATAGTATCATCACTATTCAACAGAGTTTGTATCCTGAGGCTGTTCACATCATAGCTGGGGGGCATCAACCAAGTGGATTTCAAAGAAGAGCTCCCCAGATTCCATCAGCACATTAAGTGTGCTATTAGAGGCACAAATAAGCTGCACAACATCTACTTCAAATCTCAAACAGGATTTCAAAACTAAATTACTACTACACCTGGACCAGTACGACCGCATTTCACTGCTTTTAATTCTGGCATAAACCCCCCTTTGGAAGAATGCTCCTATCACATTTAAGACAATTAAAAAGTGGTCTGAAGGGGTTTCTCAACAGCTGCAGGATTGCTTTGAGACAATAAACTGGGATACTTTTAAACATCGGGCCCTGGAACAGCACACTCCAATTATTCTGGAATGTTCAGGGACAGAAATACTGCTTTCAGGTTTAGTGATGGGGCAAAATACAGTGTTGCCAGAGCCAAATAGAAAAAAGGCATAAAAAAAAAGGTTAAGGCTGCTTACAAGAGGTGGACTGAGGACTGCTTCTACAGTAATAGTACAAGGTAGGTGCGGCAGGGTGTATAGCAATTCACCGGCTACAAATTCAGCAACCCCTCAGCTGCCAATGGTGATGCTTTGCTGGCTGTAGAACTGAACCACATCTTCACCCAAAAATAGAAAGTTACATATGCACATTTAGGGCATGCGCAATTCTTTTTAAATATAACCCCAGGTTTGTATATTTTCTAATAAAAAACCATAAACCATTGGGAATCGATAAAAAAAAAATTCTTACATGTAAATAAATGTATGTAATTAATTACGTTTAATCACATCTAAAATTAAAATGTGTGTTAAAAAAATGTATATAAATCATGTAATAAACATAAACTGAATCACAAATATAGAATCAACACAAATAATTAAAAAATAATAATGGCACAGTTTACAATTAAACAGTGACCTGAAACCTGAACTTTTGACAAAATACTACTTGAGAGTGTACAACCTGAATTTGAAAGCCTTCCTAAAAGGCATGTTGAAAAGAAGGCAATAAGAAAATGAAACCAATATTAATTTTGAAATTGGCACAGCAAATGAAACAGAGACATGTCAAAGTAAAAACTAAACTGTTGACTTTGAATGCACTGCTAAAGACTGATTTAATTGGAAGAATAAGCATCTTTTAAATGGGTATATACTAAAACTTGTGTTAAAACTCTGTAAATTGTATCCTCAATTGTTCATCACCATCAGCGACTTGATAATTATGCTCTATACAAGTGTTTTCCAACTAGTGCACCATGGAATTTAACAGTGTGGTGCCCCTGGGTCCTGACCTGAGAGAGACACAACTCCTTAGGTGGTTGAGACCTGTCTGAGGAGGACAGGACAACCTGGAGAAGCCAACATAAAAGCAGGTCTGTGATCACCATTTTGCTGGGAGTTTCGCATGTGTATAGATTTAATGCTTTTGCGGATGGTAGAATCATACCTTGGGATTTTTTTGGGTTACAAAAAGTGTGCCACCACAGAAAAACGGTTGATCTTCCAAAATGTTTGCTCCTGGCCCACTAAAAAAGATCTCAATAACTGCTCTTGTGCTTAAAAACTGACATCATGCATTTCTTGGATGGTTATGTTGTATTCTTTGCATAAAACGATACTGCAATCTTGAACATAGTTAGGGATAATCAGTCAGTCACTCAGTCAGTCAGTCATTATCCAACCTGTGATATCCTAACACAGGGTCACGGGGGTCTGCTGGAGCCAATCCCAGCGCACAAGGCAGGAACAAATCCCCAGGCAGGACACACACATACACCAAGCACACACTAGGGATAATTTAGGATCACCAATGCACCTAAACTGCATGTTCTTGGACTGTGGGAGGAAACTGGAGCACCCGGAGGAAACCCACGCAGACACAGAGAGAACATGCAAAATCCACACAGGGAGGACCCAGGAAACGAACCAAGGTCTCCTTACTGTGAGGCAGCAGCGCTACCAGTGAGCCACCATGCCTCCCTAGGGATAATCATTACACTTTTATTTCATAGAATTTTGTTATTATATTAGGGCAGTCAGCACTGAGAGCTGGCTGGCAGACTGGCGAGTTAAATACAGGTAGTAGAAACTTATTTTGTTTTAGTGCTACTGAAAGATAATTTATTTAGTACTTGTGATATGAGTTTGGTTCGATCTTCTTACAGAAACAAGAAAAAAAAAATGAGCATAATTTTTACCTTCATAACTTTTCTTTAGCGTTGCACCAGGTTGCCATAAACCCCCATTCCCAACCCATTTCTTCACACTCGGCTGCATCTATGTTAGTATGTATAAATTAAGAAAATGAACACCAGTGCTACCTATTGACATGTGACGTATCATTGTGAAAATAAAACTAAATGTTTAAAGGTAGTATGCAATTATTTGAATACACGTTTATCTTATTTGTATTTTTGTTTCATAATGTTAAAAAAAAAAAAAATACATAAACTTGCCGCCCTTAAAGTATGGTCTGAGGAGTTTGCCTTGTTTCAAGCCCTAGATGCGACAATATTTTTTAATGCGTTAAACAGGCCAGATTAATTGCAAAAATTAACACTAACTTTCATTGGCCTAATTTATAAAACATACAGTATAAACACAAACACACATTATTGTATTTTTGCCAACTGTTCTGAGGAGATATGCAAGGAAGAATTTCATTTTACATGAGTACATAAGACAATAAACTTGACATGATCTATCTAGTAGCATTGTATATAAATTCAAAAAGAGGTGTTATGTTAGGCAATATGATTTCTTCGGAATATATTTTTAAATAATAAAAGGCTCATATGTATGGCCTTAACAGATACAATTTAAATAAATTACCCTGGCTTGACATCTTGTTCAGAGTACAGACCTGCCCTATTACTGTGAACAAAATCAAAATACGCAAAAAAAAGTATTTATTAAAATGATATCTCCTACTCTAATTTACATAAAGATTACGTGCTGTGCATTTGTAATATTATAATATCACAAGCACAACTTAAAATTAAACAAACAATAGCAATTTGAGCTGAATCCAAAACCCAAACAAAATATCAAATATGACAAAACAAGGACTTGTATCCAAGAATCAGTCAATTTAAAGTTTTGAATTCAAAAAGACATTACAAAACCATAGAGAAAAAAATATAAGAGAGAAGTAATTATTCTGTACTCTAAAATATTTTTTTTTTGACAGACAGACAGACAGACATCAAGATAGTTCTTGATTTGCTATATTATTCATGTCCTGTAGAAGTAAATAATGATCATCTTTTGGCAATATCTGTGGTATTTCCCTTAGCCCACACATTTCATATATCTATGCCAGTTTTAAATGACCCAGTTTTAAAAAAAGACTTCCGTGCTACACATTTCTTTTTCTAACATTAACACCCCACAGGAGACTAACAAACAGAAAGTTAAGTTGCCAGCACATTTACAGCTCAATTTTTAAAATCCACACTAAATCTTAGAGAGTACCACAGTTTAGCAATGAAAACAGCTTAATAAAATGTTGGCATATGGTTTCTTTTCATCCTCAAATAAATACTGTTTTCTGCAAGTCCCCCCATCCTCATGTATCCTTCACTATGCCACTACTGATACTTAAGATTTGCAAAACAGTGTAAGTCCTTTTACATACCTTCAATGTACAGCTCAGATTTTTTTCACAAAAAATACATAACTGAAATTTTTTTTATATATATACAGTACTATATATACAGTACATACTATTAAATAATAAAGAAATAATACTATTAAATAATAAAGAAAGCAAATGGACTGCTTTAAAGTCATTGGTTACTCACCTTCAATAAGACCTATTATTGTAAGAGCAGCAAAGCTTGACAAAATTTATTTATTCAGGACATTTGAATGGTATAGCGAAAAAAAAACTTTATTATAAGAAAGTGAGAACTACTGGTACAAACGCAAAAGGTATATACCGTATCAGAAAAGAGGCGTACATATCAAACATTAGCAACACAATCATATAGACAGATAACATACAAAATAATTGCTTGCCTTATAACATTATGAAAAAATATGAATGGATGTTTTTGCAGTAACAAACTGCCCAATCCCATGTTAACAAATTGGGCTCACGAAGCAGTAAAGTGAGACAAAATATATATGCTAACACATTGGAGGTAATATCTGCGACATATGCTAACTTATTATTGCTTAATTGGTAAAAGTGCTTAGGATCCTAGCATATAAAAAGGTACAGAATTCTCTTCTTAAAAGAAAACTCCACGGATCATACTTCTCTAAAGATGTTATTCTGTCAATAAGAACGTGTTTATTTTAAGAGTGTTAAACTTCATTTAGAGCATGCCTCAAGGGGCGTTGATGAAATCGCAGTTAAATTAGCAGGATTTGAAACACAATCCAATAAGTCCAATCACTAAATGAGTTTGTCCCGGAAGAAAGTGCTAACTAACATAAATGCCTCACTGCTATATATATTAACATAGTGGGCATAGGAAGCCTTGACAGTGCTTCCTTTTACACTTAGAACTTTTGGAAACGATTAGTCATATGGGAAATGAGTGTCATATACCAAACAAGCCTCTAATAATATTGTAAGAGATTCACAAAACACTCACCACAATCAAGTCTTAGAAATTAAATCTACAATCTTTCCTAGTTTCCAGCAAAACAGAAACACAAGCAAGCACAATTGTCTACAGAGCTAAGAGAGCATCTCCACAGTCGTCAAAAATGATAAAGCTCTTTTCCAAAGGTTACTCCTTAATTACACTTTATTCAGCCTTTCCAAAGTTATCATAGATCACAAATTATCTTCTGAACCTAGCAAACGTGGTTCAGAAAAAAAGACACTAAAGAAAATGGTAACAGTTCTTTTATGTAAAGTAAAACCATCTCTATAAACTTGGTTGTCTAATTATATGATACAATGCTATCAAATGTTTCTGCTGTTTCCTAACAAATGTCGCAAAATGGAATGTTGTTAGTCTAAAACAGTGGTTCACAAACTCAGTCCTTGGGAGCCACTGTGGCTGTTGGTGTTTTGCTGCAACCAGACTCACAATCAGTAGTAATAATTGATCTCATTTAAAAAGCTCTATTTTTCCTCTCCTTTTATTCGGCATCATGAAAAGCACAGAAATATAATTTTTACATTTATAAGAAATTCAGAAATATTTCTGTTCTTGCTGTAGCTTTAAATGCTTAACTCTCTTTTGCTGTTTTCCTGTTGTTTTTCCCTTTTTCTGTGTAGTTTGATCCCTTCATTCTATCCTGACAATTAAACGCAACCAGAATTGACACCTGGTCAGTTGATGATCAAACACTGCAACTACATCACCGTCAGAATCGCTGATTAGTAAATAATGGATTAAATAACCAGAACAGCTGGAATATAACAATGAATAAGAGAATAAAAACCTACATACATCCCCATATACAGTCATATGAAAAAGTTTGGGAACCCCTCTAAGCCTGCATAATAATTTACTTTCAACAAAAAAAGGTAACAGTGGTATGTCTTTCATTTCCTAAGAACATCTGAGTACTGGGGTGTTTTCTGAACAAAGATTTTTAGTGAAGCATTATTTAGTTGTATGAAATTAAATCAAATGTGAAAAACTTGGCTGTGCAAAAATTTGGGAATCCTTGTAATTTTGCTGATTTAAATGCATGTAACTGCTCAATACTGATTACTTGCATCACTAAATTGGTTGGATTAGCACGTTAAGCCTTGAGCTTCATAGACAGGTATGCCCAATCATGAGAAAAGGTCTTTAAGGTGGTCAATTGCAAGTTGTGCTTCCCTTTGACTCTCCTCTCAAGAGTGACAGCATGTGATCCTCAAAGCAACTCTCAAAAGATCTGAAAACAAAGATTGTTCAGTATCATGGTTTAGGGGAAGGTGACAAAAAGCTTTCTCAGATGTTTAAACTGTTAGTTTCAACTGTAAGGAATGTAATCAGGAAAGCCACAGACACAGTTGCTGTTAAACCCAGGTCTGGCAGGCCAAGAAAAATACAGGAGCGGCATATGCACAGGATGGTTACAAACAACCCACAGATAACCTCCAAAAACCTGCAAGAACATCTTGCTGCAGATGGTGCATCTGTACATCGTTCTAAAATTTCAGCTCAATTTGCACAAAGAGCATCTGTATGGCAGGGTGATGAGTAAGAAGCCCTTTCTGCAGTCACGCCACAAACAGAGTCGCTTGTTGTATACAAATGCTCATTTAGACAAGCCAGATTCATTTTGGAACAAAGTGCTTTGAACTGATGAGACAAAAATTGAGTTATTTGGTCATAACAAAAAGCGCTTTGCAAGGCGGAAGAACACCACCGCATTCCAAGAAAAACACCTGCTACCTACTGTCAAATTTGGTGGAGGTTCCATCATGCTGTGTGGCTAGTTCAGGGACTGGGGCCCTTGTTAAAGTCAAGGGTCAGATGAATTCAACCCAAGATCAACAAATTCTTCAGGATAATTTTCAAGCATCATTCACAAAGTTAAAGTTACGCAGGGGTTGGATAATCAAACAAGACAATGACTCAAAACACAGTTTGATAATCTACAAAGGCATACATGCAGAGGGAGAAGTTCAATGTTCTAAAATGGCTGTCACAGTCCCCTGACTTGAATATCATCAAAAATCTATGGGAGGATTTGAAGCAGGCTGTCCATGCTCGGCAGCCATCAAATTTAACTGAACTGGAGAGGATTTTGTATGGAAGAATGGTCAAAAATACCTCCATCCAGAATCCAGACACTCATCAAAGGCTATAGGAGGCGTCTAGAGGCTGTTATATTTGTAAAAGGAGGCTCAACTAAGAATTGATGTAATATCTCTGTTGGGGTGCCCAAAATTATGCACCTGTCTAATTTTGTTATGATGCATATTGCATATTTTCTGTTAATCCAATAAAGTTAATGTCACTGCTGAAATACTACTGTTTCCATAAGACATGTCACATATTAAAAGGAAGTTTCTACTTTGAAAGCTCCGCCAATGATAAACAAAAATCCAAAGAATTAAGAGGGGTTCCCAAACTTTTTCACATGACTATAACTGCTTAATACAGTATTGTAATTTCTTCACTGACCCCAAAACAAAGAAACTGAAATACCAGCTCATTTAATTAGACTAGGAGTCCAATTGGTTGCAACAAAAACCTGCAGCCACAGTAAGTACCAAGGACTGAGCCTGAAAGCCAATGGTCTAAACCTCTGAGGACTATAACATAATAAAAACAGTAGCAGATGCTACTTTTCTATTTTGTGGTTTGCCCATTATTTTATAAGTAAATGTAATAAAACTTAAACAGACTGACCTGATTATCACAATGGCACAATGTGCTTTTTATTTTTTATGTTTTGGTTGACTTACTACTTGTAGTTTGAACACTGCAAAGAAAAAATCACACATGCATTTTCTTATATGTTCAAAATTACATGATGTACAGTAAAACTTGCTTAATCCAATTTACAGTCACGGAGAACCAGTACCATATTGAGTTTGTCATCCAGATACAAATTTAGGACTGCAGTGATGGAGGACAGGGTTAAAAGTGAGAGGTAGGCAAATGAGAGAGCAAACACATCCAGTGAAGGAGCAAGGTTTGGACTTACCCCTTGTATATTTGTACTCCCAAGTTTTCCATTGTCTGCTATATTTTAAATTAAACACATTTTTTGATGTCAGTGGTCTCCTTTGCTCTAAATTAGATGAGGAAATTCCACACAAAGGCATGCTCTCCCCATTACACTTAATACTTTGAAACATATGTGTTTCATAAAGTGCTTTATGAAAGGTACTACATTAAGGCTGATGTGATAAATGCTACATATTGCATTTGCATTGATATACCTTTTTTAAATTTTGAAAAATATTAAAACACTACAGATACTATATATCATTAAACTTGAAAGATAGCTTTTAGTCATAGTCTACAGGTATTTATGGATAAAGATCCTATACTCAACAATAATCAGTACCCCTCTGCTAATATGTAAAACTACAGCCAAAAAAAAAAAAAGCTTATGTTCTAAGTTCCACAATACTCATATGTGATTACTGATAGTTTTTAAGCTTGGTTGCTTCTTGTATTCAGTATGACAATCTAAAAGGGATAAGCCCACCAAAGATGATTTGAAAAACACATTAGGCAGGCTTTGTTCATTCAGCTATGTTAAGACTGCAGCTATTACAAGAATCATGACATTGTATTAGTAAATATTTTACCTGACCCAAAATCTAAACGATTCTTAAATTAAGATGCTCAAGCTGGTAAAATGTCACCTTGATAAAGATAAGAACACACTTTATTGGATTATAAAAAGCTAAAGCACAAAAAAAATGAACCTTTTTTTTTATATTTAAACATCAACTTTTATATGAAATGCAAGACAACAGTAAGACACTTTCTGTTACCAGGCCATGTGAATTTCTCAACCAAAAATAAAAAAAAAAAAAATCCTTCCTACTTGGTACCTAATGTATGTCAACTCAGAATAATCAATGTTGAGCTTGCATCACATGATAATCATCAAATTGGTAATACAGTGATCCCTCGCTATATCGCGCTTCGACTTTAGCGGCTTCACTCCATCGCGGATTTTAAATGTAAGCATATCTAAATATATATCACGGATTTTTCGCTGGTTCGCGGATTTCTGCGGACAATGTGTCTTTTAATTTATGGTACATGCTTCCTCAGTTTGTTTGCCCAGTTGATTTCATACAAGGGACGCTATTGGCGGATGGCTTAGAAGCTACCCAATCAGAGCATGTATTACATATTAACTAAAACTCCTCAATGATATACGATATGCTTCCCGCGCGGTGCTTGATTGTTTGCTTTTTTCTGTCTCTCTCACTCTCTCTGCTTGACGGAGGGGGTGTGAGCAGAAGGGCTGTTTGCCTAGAGGATACGGACGATCCTCTACAAAATGCTGCTTTATCGCGGTGCTTCGGCATACTTAAAAGCACGTATTGATTTTTTGATTGTTTGCTTTACTCTCGCGCAGTGTGTCTGTCTCTCTGTCTTTCTGTCTCTCTCTCTCTCACGTTTACTTCTTTGAAGAGGAAGATATGTTTGCTTTGTTTTAATTGTGAGAAAGAAATGTCATCTCTGTCTTGTCATGGAGCACAGTTTAAACTTTTGACTAATGGGTGTTATTTCATGTCTAGGGGGCTCTAATAATGTTAACAGTGTGGGAGAGTTTATAAGGGCTTAAAATATATAAAAATAACCATACAAACATATTGGTTTCTACTTCGTGGATTTTCATCTAATGCGGGGGGTTCTGGAACGCAACCCCCGCGATCGAGGAGAGATTACTGTACTTTTTGAAATATTTCTGGAATACATATACAATTATGCATTCTGGTGGCACAAAACATCAAAAAAACACATTTACACTCTTGTAGCCTGCAGGGGACACATGCTCCTGAGCCATTAGAATTAGAATTTCAGCCATACTACAATCATAATAACTCTCTCTTCAGTAACCATGGTATATATATTAAGACATAGAAACACGTCACCAAATAAAAGATACATGTTTAATGTGATTTTAAATGCAGTTTTCACATGCATATACTGCATACGGATACTGATCTAGATCTGATTATGAATCTCAGTACATGTCCCAATTTGTAGAATCTAAATAATCCTGCATGTTTTCCTCTATCTATTTAGTCTGGTACTGAAAGACTATTGATACCAGTTCTTCACATTTTAGTCATCACTTCTATGTGGAAAAGAGTACTGTGATCCATCTCAGTGCAGACTGTCCCTTATCAGGAATAATAGTGATCAATAGTGTTAGCACCTGTGATTAGACAGGTGACATGCAGATCACATTTAGAGTAATTTTTTTTTTAATTTGATCTGTTGGAATCTCCAGAAACAAATAATTTCTCAGGACACGTTTATATTCATTATGTTGTTATAAAGCTCAACACACTGTTGGTGTTTTCTTGCAGTGCGATGGAGAAAGCAATTCTTCTAATGGCTTAATTTTATCCATTGTGGTGTCACTGTAAAAAAACTGCTGTTATTGGATGGGTGTTGTAATTGGAAGTGATTTTAGATCCAAAGCTGAAAGATATACACTTATTTTAGTTATTCCTAAACCATAAAACCATTGCTAATGAGATGATTGACTTCTGCCCACTTTCAAAGTCTCAATGTACATATGTTTGCAATAGACTAATGAAATTGAAAGTGCCATTCCACCCTATAAATGGTTGTTCTGAATTTTAAATTTGTACATACAAATGAGTCTAAAATTTGTTAATACTAGGGGGCTCTGCCCGCTGCTCGCTTCGCTCACCAACCCCATGTATGGGTAACCGGATGTACAATTTAAAGCGATTGTTACTTTTATGGGAACTGTTACATATGCATAATAAAACTAATTATGTTACATTACAGTAAGTAATTACCCATAGTTTAAAATAGTAAAACGCAATAAACTGAAAGAAAATTAATGTTTCATGTTGTGTGAAACACTGAGTTAAACGCTTTTGTTCTGTTTAGCTTTGAAATTAACACACAAATACTTTTTAAACTTACATTTTTACTGTAACACTTCAGTAACAGCATATGCCAAACAACAAATCTTTTAATTCTCGTGGATACACCTCTTCATTGGCAAGAAACACTACTTATCCCTGATGGCAACACGAATTAGACTATCTACAAGTTTCTACAAGAGTAATAATTTCCGTTTGTTAGCGCTAATGCTATCTTTACTATTAGTTTTTCATGCCATTCGAATTTTACTGCTTTCATAATCTTTAATTTGCTCTACATGTGTATCACGCCAACACAAGGTTTTTTTAACCTCTTTACAAAGTTCTACTTTGTAGAAGCAAAAGAGGAAGACATTTTTTAAAGCTTCAAAACTTGAAGGCAGTTCTGAGCAGTTGGTGTTTTGTTTCTGGAATACTGAGTTATTTGAGTACATAAAATTAATATTTAGTGATTTTTTTTATGAGAAAAACATTTAATATTAATCATATTTATTTTTTGCTAAATATTACACATCCAGGTTTTACTACCTTCAACACAGTGAATTTTAAGTTATTCAAGGTGTAGTTAACTAGAATGAAATATAGAGTCGCTGGATGTTTATCAGACCTATGAGCCTTGTCAAACACTAAAAACAGTTTAACAAATGGAAAGAACCGAGATACTGATATGAATGAAAATACTTCAGTAAATCATTTAACCTTGAACATCACTCTCAGTCACTGGTCACTTCCTAAGTAGAGTCTGCACATTTTTCTCCTCCCTATATGTCTTTGGTACCACATCTCAAATGTGTCTATTGGACTGAAAAGAGACTCTAAATTTGCTGACTTTCAGTAACTGGGTGTATGCGAGTGCGCTTTGTCAAGGTTTGGCAACTGCCTTGCACCCCTTACCACAAGGAAATAAGGATCCGGATAAGCAGGTCTGGAAAATGGATGGATGGACAGATCATTTATTTTTATTAAATAGTGATCCCAAAAGATCTCAGCACTCAGAATCCCTGAAAGTGTCAAAAATAAAGATATTGGGCATAAAAGAATATCAAACAATGCAGAAAATGCATGCCACTAGAAAACAATTGAGGATGCATACCTACTGCGAAAAGTTCCATAATAATTACAAAACAAGCAGGGTGCTGGCACTTACAGTAAAAATACAGTACAAATGCGTAACAGATGTGTTTCCAACTTTTTTTGTATACCTTGCACAAGATAAGTTCAATACACTGCACACAGGATTTATTTTAAGGTAATTAGCTCTATCATACATTTAACTTGTTTACACTGTAAAACAAGATATCATGATGTTGATCAAAGATTGCAAATAATCTGGAAATAGTTAGAGAGAGTCTTGCCTAACTGATGTCACAGTGAATATTTCATAAGAAGAAAAGCAATCTGTGCAGCATGTGTTGAACTGGAGTGCATTACTGGTCAAGCAATCAAACAAAGGTTACAAATCAACCTTAAATTTTAATGTTGACAAAAGAAGCTTGTTTTTATGTTGTACTTCAACACACTAGTAAACAGAGGAAAGGCAAAACATTAATTCATATTTATAACAATAACAGGAAGGATTTCTAAAGACTAATAAGCACTAACAATGTTTTACTTGGATTTTATTCATATAAATATGGCATATAAATTTATAAACACATTTTAAAAGGGTCACACCGTTACAGAATGAGTAATTATTTTCAAGTACAAAGCAGACCACCTTAATATCTGCATCCTGAATGTGTGATTTGTGCCAAACTCAGTAGGTCAGTTATAGGCAGAGGGAAGGGGGCTGTGAGGTGACACTCTTCTGATCATGGGTGACCCCATGGGTCTGGTGATCGTGGCTCCATGTTCCCTGACTGTTCAGAAGGCTACGGATCGCTGGGTCCTGGTTCCAATGCCCTGAGCCACATTGTTGCACTTGGTTCTCCAGTACTGGTGATCACATCCTCATGGGTAGATGCTGGAGGCTCCCACAGAACTACAGGGTATACAGAAGTGCCCAGTATGTGAATTCTGACCATAGACTTGTTTGTTGCTACTCTGAAGATCAAAATTAGGTCCAGTAGGCTACCACCTACTAAGAGAATGAGGCTGGACCTAGCTAGGCTCCAAGATCAGGATGTTTCTAATGAGTTTGCATGAAGCTTGTGTGATTAACTTGCAGACTTGGGTGTGACTTCCAATTCTAATGTGACGCGGGAGACTTTCCATGACAAGAAACTGAAGGTTGCTGAGAGTTGTGTTGGTGTTGCTGGAGATCCCCAAAGAAGGTATTTTATCTTGCAGGGAACCCTGTATATCATCAAGAGAACTTGCAGCGCACAGCTTGATGGCAACTCCAGTCTGTACCGGGAACTGAGAATGATGACTGCAAAGGCTGTGAGGGTAGATAAAGAGGCATTTGTTAGAGGAATCTGTGAGCAAGTTACACACCATTTATGGTCTAGTGACCCACATCCTGCTTATAGAGGAATTGAAACATTACGCATATCCGAATATGTTCCTTGGAGAGTCGTAGTCCGGGCAGGTTATGGAACAGTCCTTACAATTGATGCAGCAGTTGTGACCCGCTGGGCTGGCTACTTTGAGCAGCCAATTAAAGCTGATCCTCCGGCTAGGATATTAGACATCTCTGGGTCCAAGGTTCTTAGGGCTGATCCTCCAAGCTGTGAACCACCCAGTCTCACTGAGATTGCACAGGTGGTGAACCAGCTGAGGGTAGGGAAGGCTGCAGGGATCTGTGGTATCTGAGGTGAACTACTCCATGCTGGTGGTAAGGTTGTCCGCCTGGCAATGCAAGCAATCTTTGCTTCCATTTCAGAGACGGGTGTCATCTCAACTGACAGGAAAATGGGACTTGTCGTCCCTGTCTGGAAAGGGATGGGTTATTGTCTGGACTCCAACAACTACAAGGGGAGAGCACTGTGCTAGATGACGGGGAAGTTACTTGCTATAGGGCTATCCTCCCCACAGCTGTCTGGTTGAACACTTAAGAAGTATACCATCAACTGTATTTCTGGCACCGAGGGTTCTCCATCAAGCGTAAATGCAAGTATCAGCAGAGTTTCGTTGAAGCCTTTGTTGATTTTCAAAAAGAGTTCAACTCAGTTAATCGAACTGCTCTGTGGGACATTCGGAGAAAATCCTCTGTGCTTTTCCCAGTTTGATTATGAAGTTTGTAAGGGGTGTGTTCTTGCTCCTACTTTGTTCAATGCTTGCATGGACAGGGTGTTGGGCAGGGTTATGTGGTCGAGCTG
>NC_053162.1:101570164-101577664 GCF_016835505.1 Polypterus senegalus
CAAAGGCTAATTTTCATGTTACTTCCTTGAATGAAATAGTGTCACATCCGTCAGTGCGTACAAGTGCATTTTTCAATGTTTCTGAACTTCTGAAGAAAAATCATTGCCTTTAGTAATTCACAGTGGAGCGATTCAAAGAAGAAGAATTTCATTAAGAATCATTTTTCATCTTAGAGGTTAACTTAAAAATGACTTTTAAAACCTATTCAGTTTAATGCAAGTTAAAAAAAAAAAGAATTAATATATAGTAGGTACATATTAGAAACTAATTTGCAGAGCAACTCCAATTTGCACACTGGTGATGGGATAAGATGAGATTCTACATGAACCTAATACAAATCTGAATGATCCTGTTATTTAAAAAAAATATCAGTGTATGTACATACACATACTGTGCATATTACTGGCCTTGGATAGTTTTGGACCTTTTTAAGAGAAGGGAGGGAGGATACAATTTAACAATAATTGAAATGATGGAAACTTTAACACATAAATAGTAGGTGTTGTGTCAGTACATCAAAGCAACTATAAAAGAATTTACATCATTTTCTTAAAGTCTTCTTTTCTCTTGGACAAATGAATCAGTTTTCTCAGCATGACCATTTGTGAGCTCAGGCAATGTTAAAAGAACAAACTGAGCAGAATGTTTCAGACAAGACATTCTATAAGGCAACCAAGTAGTCTATCATGCAGCACCCTCAAAATGTTTTACAAACCAATGGTTATTATGCAGTATTTGAAAAACTTTATTATTCTAATGCTTATAGCAATACTTACTCAGCTGATCAGTTGTGCCAAAACCGAAGTCCAGCTAAGGAGGTCCAGTGGTCTACAACTGCAGTCTTCTAGGGGCAGACCTTAGTAACACTCTAAAATGAGCAGCTGATGCAGCTCTTGTAGAACTGTTTGCACTTATAAATACAATTACCTCACTGTAAACTTGTGATAACTAGAATATTGCACAACCTAAGCCACTTTATAAAGCGCGTATTTACATATGATAATATCATTTTTAAGATGAAATGCAGCAAAATATTATATTCTACAGATAAAACTAACTTTATTTAAATAATCTATATTGTTAATAATTAAATAATCAGTTCACGGATTGTTCCTGCCTCGCTCTGTATTCTTGCTGAGGCTGGCGCGACACTGGAAGGATAGATAGACAGAATAATTAAAACGTACTACGAAGATATTTCAATGTTCCTTATAAGTTTTGAAGAATCAGTATTCTAAGCTTACAGATGGCTTAACATCTATTACAGAGCTGATTGCGTGGCGATTGGGTATTTGGCAAAAGAAAAGGTAGGACAGGAAATGGGGCTTAGTACATTTGAAAGAAACAGTACTGCTGCAATAAATTATTTCACTTAAAGTCATGCACGGCGCAGCAAGCATCTTGTGGGAGGAAGAAACAATCACTGCGCCATCGTTTTTCCATGTTTAATACATGCTTTAATTCCCATCATCATGAAAATGATATCAAGTATACATCTCAGTATTTTAATTATTTAGAGAGCTGTAATATCACCAATAAAATGGATTCTGTGTCCTGTCGGAGGAAGAGAAAGACCGTTTGAGGATCACATAGTGATTCACACACATGGAGCACATAGAACAACATGTACAAAACAAAGCATTTAATGTGCTACTTTAGTTATAATGAAATTTGAGAAATTAGTAAATTAAATGATTTTAAGATGAAGTTTATAATGTTCTACTTTAATGACAAAATAAACTATGTGATTAAAGTGGAAATTTCGAGATTAAAGTTGACATATTGAGCTTTCTTCCCCACTGTGTCCCTATTTTTTTTTCTTTTGTCTGTACCCTAATAAGCTTTCATTATGACACTCAGACGGTGGGCTACGACTCACGGCAACTTTGGTATCTGACAAGTTCTTTTTATTTTGGGCACTGTGCGACTTTGTGAACTTGAGTTTTCGAGTTTCTCCAACACTCTATGTCACTCGATCGACTTCCTTTTGCAGTTTATACCACTGTTTAAACCAGGGGTGTCGAACTCCAGGCCTGAAGGGCCGCAGTGGCTGCAGGTTTTCAATCTAACCCTTTTCCTAAACAGCGAGCAGTTTTCACTGCTAATTCGCTCCTTAATTTTAAAAGCCCTGTTTTGGAGGATTCAGTCCTCTGAACTAACTTCTTTCTTCATTAAATGACAGCCAAACAGAAATGAGATGTGAAACGAACCAACAGATGACCAACTAAACTGGGATTTCAAACTCCAACCAATCTCTTAATCAGAAGCTGATTCTTCCTGTTAATTAAACCTGTTATTTAATTCCATGGCTTATTGCTGCTCTCATTCTGCCACTACAGACATTTCCAAAACTGTTGATTTTTCTGTTTTTTCTAAGAACATCGTCCAAATGTTTTGGTGACCTGAGAGATCAACCTTACAGAGACCTTCACCTTTCTTTATTTTTAGATATTGTGTGATGGTCACAGGTAAGCTTGCTTTGTGTCGCATTATTGTTTGGCTGCTAATTAAGGAAAAAAGAGACATCTAATAGGGGCCTGATTCAAGTTAATTAAAACTAAGGTAAAAGAAGTTATTTAGCTGCCAAAACTGGTCACTAATGAGGAAGATGGTTAAAATGAAATCCTGCAGCCACTGGGGCCCTCCAGGATTGGAGTTCGACACCTGTAGTTTAAACCAACAAATAGTACGTTTTTCCTTGCCTCCACTCAGTATTCGGTGAAATTCTTTTATTCCCCCATGTGCTTTTGCCATTGTCTTTTCACAGAACACTGTGCTTAAGGGCTATTTATGTTTATTTGCATATTCAAAGAGGCATAATTCTGGGAGGAGACAGGGCGAGACAGCAGGCGCGTGCACGTGCATTACTTTTCACGTTGACCAGGATTTATGGAGTGGGAGAATGTGGACGTTGGAGAACGCACAGATTTATGGATCTGGATTTTTTTTGTGCATACACACATTTCCGCTTTTATCCTTACGCCATGCTTTAGTGTGAATTACACACACGGTGTTATGCATGAGGTCCCAGATGATTTGTGAAATGATGAATAAACATTGAAACATATACTAAACAAGAAAACTAAAATACTGCATTAGACTAATATAAATGTAAGAAACTATAAAATGACAGCATCAAAAGCAGATAGCAAAGGAAGTAACGATGTGGGCCTCATGTGCAAAAGGTAGTAAAAAAAAAAAAGGCCAACGTAATTGGAATGAATATACAGCTTGAGAACAACAAGCTACTCATGGTGCATATATCTGATATTTCATCAAAAAAAGAAAAAAATACTAGCAGCATACAATCTTATAAGAGAAACCCCTAATGAATTTGACAATGGGAAGAACAGAAAGGTAATCATGATGGGTGACTTCAATGCCCGCATTGCAAGGACAAAGGTCAGGTCAGGGAGTATGTACTGGTACAGTGCATTTCCGCACCCACAACACAACAAATCAGCTCTGGATCCTGATTGCAAACTCCCCAGGCAGTCATGGGGTCCAGTCCCACTTTCCTGAAATGACCTCCATCTGCCATAGCCAAGTGTTAAGTGGGCATGTCCTTGGCCTGGTCCAGCCACTCGGGTCCTCAACAATGAGGGTCCTGTGAGCTAGATCACCCTCAGGGAATCTCAGCACATGGCTGTAGTGCTGTAACCGACACTCCATCACAATGCAGGTAATGTGTATTCGGGACTCCATGAGCAACTGCTCATTTGACACAAAATCAAACCAGCCATACCCAAGGAGTCTCCGAAGAGACACAGTACCAAAGTCGTCCAGTCTTTGTCACTGGATAACGTCCATGTCTCACAAACATATAGCAAGACAGGAAGCACCAGGTCTCTAAAGACTTGGACCTCTGTCTTTTTGCATAGATATCAGGAGTGTCACACACCCTTTTCCAACAACCTTATGACCATGCCCACCAAACCGTCTACTGACATCATAGGAATAGTCACCAGAGACATATACATAACTGGCGAGATAAGTAAACCTCTTGACAAGGTCGACACTCTCTCTGCAGACATACATACTACTGATAGCTGCACCAAAGAAGTCCTTAAAGGCTTGGATCTTGGTTTGTATCCAGGACACTCACAAGCCCAGATACACAGACTCCTCACTCAATCTCTCGAGAGCTCCGATCAGAGCCTCCATTGGCTCCGCGAAGATCACAGCATAATCAGCAAAGTCCAAATCAGTGAATCTTTCTTCCTCAAATGATGCCCCATAGCCGCTGGACTCCACAACCTTGCCCAACACCCGGTTCGTGCAAGCACTGAACACAGCTGGAGCAAGAACACACCCCTGATGAACCCCAGAATCAACTTTGAAAAACACAATTAATTTTCAAATTCCAGATTTGTGCATGGGCAAAAGTAATAATAAAATTGCATAATTTATGTAAGAAACTGTAGCATTGCCACATAAATTTGTATATGGTTTGGGTTTTTTTTTCCTCTATATATAAAATCCTGTTGCCATTTGAGAGTAATATAGCATAAGATGGGCGGATTGGATAGAGAGGACCTTTTGGGAGGCACTGGGCTGATTTGAGTGGAGTTTCCTAAGCTTGGTGAATAGTATACTACAGAGGACATCACCAACTTTGTTGAACAAGCATTTGTGTCTGTAACTCCCCTGAGTAAAGAGGAACTGTTGGGGGCAATTAACGCAGCGCTAAAGGGACCCGTAGAGAGCTGGAGACAGGCTAGTAAACAGACAATTGGCGTAGCTGTAAAACAGCATTTCTTGACGCATGTTTGCCGGAGGATTACCAGACAGAACTGGAGAATAAACTCCTATCCATGGTGCAACAGCCCAATCAATCAATCCGGGACTTTGCTTACGACTATCGGGCGCTATACTTGAAGTGGCGACCGGAAATGCAAGAGGAAGAGATAATGCGCCGTTTACTGAATGCATGCAATCCCCACCTGGAGGGAGTTTGAGAAGGGTGGTGACTATGGTGGATGGGCTGGTAAAGTAGGCTCACTGGTGGAACGGGATTGGGCTGCATCCAAGGATTACTGGAACAAAGTACATTCTAGTAAAAAAGAGCCTCCACCTTCCAAATCCGTTTTCTCCTCCTTAACACCCCTATTAGTGGTCCCCGTGCAGGTAAGGGGTTGGATAGTAGATGCTGTGGTGGATACGGAAAGCGAATACACCTTGATACAGAAGAGCTGGTGGAATAAATTGGCCCAGCCCCACGAACAGCTGCAGCTGGTCTCGGGTATCAATTTTATTTTGAAACTGAATAAGGCAAAGTTCAGTGGGAGGTCCAGTTACATTCAATAACCTGGGGGACAGAGATCTATGTAATGAAAGATGTGTACCTGACCATCCCTAACCTTTTGGGGCTGAATTCAGCCATGGCTGTCCATATGGCTGTATATTTTCAACCTCAGAGATATGTGGCTTTCGGGAGTGAAGAGCATTCCTTTTTATCAAAGGCCTGTGAAGAGCTTCAAGGGCTTTACTTGGTTTTCTGTGCAGTGGAGATTAAGGACCCCAAGGTCACTGAGGCAGCAAGCACTTTGGAACAAAGGGGCAGACCTCTGTCATGTTTCACAACATCCACACTATAGATGAGGTGCCAGTCAGACACCGCACATACCGGGATTCTCCTCAGAAGACGAAAATTATAAAGGAGCACATCGACAACATGCTTGTAGACGGAATTAATGAGCCTTCAGCATCATCATGGGCCACTCCAGTGGTCTTAGTGAAAAAACCTGATGGGTCTTTCCGGTTTTGTTTGGACTTCAGAGGCCTGAATGCGAAAACTCACCTCGATGCTTATCCCATGCCTCAAGTACATGATATATTGGAATCACTGCATGGTGCTACCATTTTCAGCACGTTGAATATGCATAGTGGATATTGGCAGGTACGAATGGGAGAAGACAGCAAGCACAAAACAGCAGTTACGACCCCTGAGGGTTTGTTCCAGTTCTGGGTCATGCCTTTTTGCCTGAAGAATGCCGGGGCCACTTTCCAGTGTCTTAAGGAGCATGTACTGGGGGGATTAATAGGAAAACTCTGTTTTGCTTATATCGATATTATTGTTTACTCCCCCACTCTAGAATAGCACCTGATGGACTAGAACACTGTTTTCCAGAGGCTCCAACAGGCACAGCTTACTCTAAATGTAAATAAATGTCACCTTGCTCAACCTCACCTCCATTTTTTGGGCCATATAGTGTCAAAGGAGTTGAAGTAGACCCAGAAAAGACCAGTGCTATACAGAACTACCCTATGCTTATGGACCTCAGGGGTTTGCAGCAGTTCCTAGGATTGGCAGAATGGTACCACAAGTTCATTCCACACCTTGCTGACCTAGCGGCAGCCCTTAACCATCTAAAGAAAAAGGATGTGCCCTAGAAATGGACCATTGAATGCCAGGAGGTGGCTGATCAACTTAAGGCGGCTCTTCAATCTCTGACCATCCTAGCTCAACAAGATCCCACACTGCCTTTCCAAATCCAGACTGATGCCAGCAACCTTGGCGATGGTGCGGTTTTATCTCAGAAGAAGCATAGACTGGAGACAGTGATCACTGTTGCGTCACAAAGTCTACGTGGGGTCGAAATAAATTATTCAACCTCTGAGAAAGAGTTTGAGGTCTATACCAATCACAATGCCCTGACCTGGATATTCAATCAGCCCAAGACGTCCTCCCAGTTGACAAGATGGGTTCTGCGTCTCCAGGGTTTCACCTTCAAGCTGTTTTACAGGAAAGAATGTGGCAACGTGGTTCTTGATGTGTTGTCATGGATACCACAGTAAATGGGTATGATATGTCTTGCCACGGCCCAAAGTCAGTGGACTCATTTGCCCTTGAGCTTACCAGACCAGGAAGGACTCTACCAAACAAGGGTTGGGTCACATTTATTTTGAGGAATGAAAAGGTATATTATATCAAGCTGTGCTGGCAAGATTTGGGGGGGGGGGGGGACTATACTCCAACTTGTGGTCCCTCAAGAATATGTCCCAGTTTTTGTCCAATACTATCATAACTGCCCTTTTGGCGGACACTTGGGTAGATTGAAAACCCTGTTAAACAAGTTGGAAGTGGCATGGTGGCCTTCTGAGCGGAAGGACATATGGGACCATGTGAAAAGATGTCGGACATGTCAGATGATGAAAACTCCACCTGTTAAACCACCTGGAGAGTTACAGTCAACTGCAGTGTCCAAACCTGGAAAGATGTTGGGAGCTGACTTGATGGGACCTTTACCTTATATTTCCACCAGGAAGACAATCTTGATGGTCATTGTAGATTATTTTTCAAAGTGGGTGGAGCTGTTTGTTCTAACAGTTGCCAAAGCTCAGAAGATCTGCACCACCCTGAAAAATGAAACATTTACCCGCTGGAGGTGCCAAAATATATTGTGTCTGATAGAGGTCCCCAGTGAGTTAATGGAAAAAATGTGTATGGCATGGGCTGCAAACCAGAAACTGACAATGGCCTATTATCCTCAAACTAA
>NC_053162.1:101580164-101582664 GCF_016835505.1 Polypterus senegalus
GCGCCGGGCCATGAGCCCGAGTCATAAGCCCGTTTTGGCGTGCCCAGCTCCCTCCAGGGCCTCCCTGGCCAGTCGATGAACGGTGTCCAGCCGCTCTTTTAGCCGTCTAAAATAATCCATTTCGGCCCACCAATAATCTCAGGCTCAGGGGTGAGCCAAACACTAAATCCACCGGCGAAGTTCCCTTCCAAACATCAGCCCCGCTGGCGTGCATTGGCTCGACTCCTGCACTGCTGTCCGATATGCCCATAGGACCAAAGGCAAATGTTGGTCCCAGTCCCGCTGGTGTTGACTGGTCAGAATTGCCAGTTGAGTGGCCAGGGTGCGATTAAATCGCTCGACCAATCCATCACTTTGTGGGTGAAGGGGTGGTCGGGTCTTTTCACCCCAGTCGCTGACACACCTCTCTGAACAAACGGCTCTCAAAGTTCCGCCCTGATCGCTGTGGAGCTCGTCCGAACTCCAAATCGAGTGAACATTTCATCCACGAGTTTTGGGCAGCTGTGGGGCACTCTGATCCGAACTGCATACGCCTCTGGCCATTTGGTAAAGTAGTCCATTGCTACCAAAACGTAGCGATTTCCGGCTTCCGTTACAGGAAAAGGACCCAGTATGTCCACGCCAATTCTCTCCATGGGTGCCCGACCAGGTATCGTTGCAATGGCGCGTGAGAACGTTGACCAGGTCCTTTTGTGCAGTGCAGACGTCACAGCAGTGGGCGTGTAGCTCTGCGTCTTGCCGACACCGGGCCAATAAAACCGCTGCGTAGTCGACGACTGTCTTAGCGTTCCCGTAATGTCGGATCCAGCCGCTCCGTGGACCCATCGGAGGACCTCGGGCGCAAAGCCTGGGGAACCAGTAGTTGTAGCCGGTCAATTCCTCCCGGTGCGTGCCACCGCCTGTAGATTACGCCATCGTGCAACTCCAAGTTGCCCAACTGAGAGTGGAGTATTTTGAGTTCAGGCCCCTGTGACGACACGGTTTGCCAGTCGGGGCGTTCTTGTGTCTCCAACCAGCCCTTTACCTTTTCTAGTGCTTGATCGTTCGCCTGTAACTGCCTCAATTGGTCAATAGTGTACGGCTCCCCTACTCCAACAGTGTCATCTATCCTTGCGGATGCGGACGATGGGCCCCAGACCCCTTTCTTCCTGTCGGCAATATCGACATTCATTGCTGAGGCATGGGCGCCTGGAGAGGGCATCAGCGTTGGCATGCTGCCGTCCCGGTCGGTGCTGTATCTCAAAGTCATATTCTTGTAGAATCTCCATCCACCTTGCCACCTGGCCCTCTGGTTGCCTGAAATTCAACATCCAGGTGAGGCTAGCATGGTCAGTCCGCAGTGTGAACCTAGTGCCCAATAGGTAGGGCCGAAAGTGCCGTACCGCTAGGATCACTGCCAACAGTTCCCGCCGAGTGACACAGTAATTCCTCTCCGTCGACTGAGGCTGCAGCTGTAATAAGCTATCACTCTTTCTCCAGCCTCCCCCTTCTGTGAGAGCACGGCCCCAATCCCCACATTGCTAGCGTCAGTGTCCACCACAAAAGGTTGGTTGGGGTCAGGGTACGCCAGGACGGCGCTGACGAGGGCAGCCTTTAACTGTTGGAAGGCGGCTGTGCAATCCTCCGTCCACCCAAACTGTTGGCCCTTACTCGTTAGTCGGTGCAAAGGGCTGGCAATGGTCGCAAAGTTTTTTACGAATCTTCGGTAGTAGGAGGCTAAACCCAAAAAGCTCCGCAGTTCAGTGATATTGGCTGGTGGGGGCCAGTTGCTCACGGCAGTCACCTTCGGGTCTGTAGCCACCCCACTCTCGCTGATTACGTGCCCTAGAAACTGAGTCTGTCGGGCGAGAAGATTGCATTTCTCAGGGTTTAACCGCAACCCGGCGCTACGAATGGCGGTCAGGACCTCCCTTAAATTGTGCACCGCCTGGTCAAAGTCTCTGGCATGAATCAGCAGGTCATCTAAATAGACCACACAACGGGTTCGGGGAATGTCTTTTAGGACCCGCTCCATTAGTCTTTCAAAGCGTGGCGGCGCATTACAAAGTCCAAACGGCATTACCTTAAACTGCCACAGCCCTTGTCCGATGGTGAATGCAGTTTTGGGTCGGTCCTCTGCTGCCAGTTCTACCTGCCAATATCCACTGCGCAAGTCCAAAGTGCTGAACCAACGGGATCCAGCCACATAGTCCAATGCATCATCGATGCGAGGCAATGGGTAAGAGTCTTTTCGAGTGACTGCATTTAATTTTGAAAGTCCACACAAGGCGCCAACCCCGTTTTCTTCCGCACCATGACCATGGGTGCGGCCCAGGGACTGTCCGAAGGCTCAATGATGTCGTTGGTTACCATCTCGCGAATCAATTCTTCGGCAGCTTGGCGTTTTGCAAGAGGCAATCTGTGGGGCAACCGAATGGGGGCGGCGTGGCCAGTGTCAATGTGGTGTTTGACTAACGAGGTTCTGGTGCAGTCCTCTTCTCGAGCCGCAAAATGTCCACAA
>NC_053162.1:101587664-101595504 GCF_016835505.1 Polypterus senegalus
CATTGTCAATCATGTTACGTTATTAAAATGTTTCCTTTTCTTTTTACTTCTCCGCTGCCAATCGCAGGTATTTTGCTATATATATATATATATATATATATATATATAATATATAAATATATAAATATATATATATATATATATATATATAGATATATATATATATATATTAGCAGAATACCGCGCCGCGAGAAGTAGTGTGTTAAAGAAGTTATGAAAAGAAAAGCAAACATTTTAAAAATAACGTAAGATGATTGTTAATGTAATTGTTTTGTCATTGATATGAGTGTTGTTGTCATATCTATCTATTTATATATATATATATATATATATATATATATATATATATATATATATATATATATATATATATATATATAGCAAAATACCTGCGATTGGCAGCGGAGAAGTAAAAAGAAAAGGAAACATTTTAATAATAACGTAACATGATTGACAATGTAATTGTTTTGTCATTGTCATGAGTGTTGCTGGCATATACTGTATATATATATATATATATATATATATATATACACACACACACACACAGACACATATATAAACATATATATAAATATATATATATATACACATCTATACACATATATATATACAGTTATATATATATACATATACACACATACATATATACATATACATACTGTATATACACATACTGTATATATACACACACACACATATATACATACTGTATATACAACATATACAAATCTACATATATATATATATCTACATATATATATATTAGGGGTGGGACTCGATTAAAAAATTAATCCAATTAATTAGAGGCTGTGTAAGAATTAATCTTGATTAATCGTATGTAATCCTTACATAAATTTGCCCCAAATCGCAAATGTTTTTTTTTAATTTAAGACGGTTTTAGTGGGCGACAGAATCAAATTATAAACATGGACATGAATATTGTAAACTGAAGCGGTTTTAATTTCTGAAAAAAAAGCTTTTAAACTGCATTTGAATTCAAAACAGAAACAAAAATAGCATCCCTGGTTAAAATTGGGCAGACTTAAAAATAAAGTGGTAGTTTAAGTACTTTAATTACATTTTCAGAATAGTATTGTCTTTAAATAATAATAACCAAAATTTCAACATAAAGTGCAGTTTTCTTCTTAAAAAAATAAGTCAGAAACATAAAAGGTAATTTGACCAGCTTACTCTTTAAACTCTGAGTAACATTAGCCAAAATTATTTTGTACATTAGGCTAAAACAGTGTGATCATTGAACATTTTGTAATTGGATGTATTTAGAATTACTAACGGTCACGGAAGTCCAATGATCCCCAGTAAGAGCCACAAAGTCCGCTTTCTGTAATGCATCTAATTTTGCTTGCTTTTCAGTGTGCACAAAACCATGCTTTTATCAAGGCTTATTTCGGGTAGTCGAAATGATCAGTCGTAGGAACGCGCTTTATTCCGACTCTAACATTTTTGTAGGTGTGATGTGTGCATCAGTGTAATGGATGTACCAGGAAATCATGCATTGACAAAAGTTCCCATTTGCTTGGAATTGAAAGTGTGATTAAATGCGTTATTTTTTAACGCGTTATGGAGTACATGCATCGAAACTTCTCAGCTGTGCTTGTGCTAAGAAAGGAAAAATTTTAAAAATAACGTAACATGATTCTCTGTTAACCTAATATTTTTCATACGTCCCAAACCAAGGAGATGCTTGAAGGTAAAATGAATCGGTAGTACAGCGTACATAGTCAGTACATCCCTCTCGAATCGAACCTCGAATGACGGTGTTAGAGGCGAAGACTCTACAATTGCGCCACAGCGTGTGGCTTGTCTATGCTAAAATATGTATTGTAGATCGGGGTATATATATACATTTATATATATACCCGTGTACCGCAGTGGAGAAGTAGAAGTTATGAAAAAGAAAAGGGAACATTTTAAAAATAACGTAACATGATTGTCAATATACAGTAATTGTTTTGTGAGTGTTATTGAATGTTGCTGTCATCAAGGATTTGATTATCATTATTTCTTTCAATCAGGCTCGTATTTGTAGGATGTGTTCAAGTTACATTCCGTGTTTGTCAATCGTTGTAAAGATAAGAGGTTTCATTCATTGATTAGTTTCTTACTACATCAATAAACAGCTCGTCTTCCTTTTTATCTGTGATGTGACAAACTGCATGCACGGGTTTTTTTTTACACTGTCTTCCTTTAGCAGGACATTCACTTTTTCCACCGTGTGCTTTGTTTCCGCAGTAGCTGCACTTATGAATATGATTGTATGTATAAGACGCTTCATATTTTTTTGCTGCCTTCTCAATTGTGTAATTCGGTTTTTGTTCAGTACTCTTTGGAACTGTTGCTTTTTGTCTGCGCATTGCGTCAGTTCACGTGAGCCGCTTGGTGTTCTTGCATCGAAGGTTCCCAGCTGTACTGGTGCCATCTCGTGTAATGTCAGCTAAGACCCGGCACTTAAAAGTTTCTCTCGCAGTTTCAATGAGTTTGTGCCAAACACCACCCTGACCATCTCATCTTCCTCTCCATAAGCACAATCCTTCACCCGTGAACATTTACCGGCAGTGTTTGTATTGGATTGCCGCTGATGGACGGCCTTATATGGGCAGGCACTAAATTACAAACGCTAGTGGCAGCCTGTCTATGAACTTAATATAAACTTACGGTTCACGCCGTGCTTTGTTTCCGCAGTAGCTGTACTTATGAATATGCTTGTATGCATCATTTGCTTAATAATGTTTTTCTGCCTTCTCAATTGTGAAATGGCGTTTTGTGCTGATCGCTGTTTGGAGTTCTTCCTTGTTATCTACGTACTTACAAGGAGGCGTGATGATGTCACACGAAACTCCGCCCTCCACGGCCATCTCCAACTCAAGACTCCATTACATTATATGGGGAAAAATAGCTTCCAGTTATGACCCTTATGCGTAGAATTTCGAAATGAAACCTGCCCAACTTTTGTAAGTAAGCTGTAAGGAATAAGCCTGCCAAATTTCAGCCTTCTACCTACACGGGAAGTTGGAGAATTAGTGATGAGTCAGTGAGTGAGTGAGGGCTTTGCCTTTTATTAGTATAGATAGATATATATATATATATATATAGATATATAGATATGACAACAACACCCATATCAATGACAAAACAATTACATTAACAATCATCTTACGTTATTTTTAAAATGTTTGCTTTTCTTTTTCATAACTTCTTTAACACACTACTTCTCCGCTGCGAAGCGCCGGGTATTCTGCTAGTGTATATATATATATATATGAATGACCTCCAAAGAGCGCAGAGACTTTTGATCACGTGAACGTGTCTGCAAAAAGTGGCATCTCCTGCCCTGCAAAAGTCGAAAGTGTGAAATTCCCAATAAGTTTGATGTGTCACATGACCCTCTTCCTATTGAAAAAACAAAAGTTGGATCCAAAATGGCCAACTTCAAAATGGCCACCATGGTCACCACCCATCTTGAAAAGTTTTTCCCCTCACATATACTAATGTGCCACAAACAGGAAGTTAATATCACCAACCATTCCCATTTTATTAAGGTGTATCCATATAAATGGCCCACCCTGTGTGTGTGTATAGTAAAGTAAAGTAAAGTATATATATACAGTGGTGTGAAAAACTATTTGCCCCCTTCCTGATTCCTTATTCTTTTGCATGTTTGTCACACAAAATGTCTCTGATCATCAAACACATTTAACCATTAGTCAGATATAACACAAGTAAACACAAAATGCAGTTTTTAAATGATGGTTTTCATTATTTAGGGAGAAAAAAAATCCAAACCTACATGGCCCCGTGTGAAAAAGTAATTGCCCCCTAAACCTAATAAGTGGTTGGGCCACCCTTAGCAGCAATAACTGCAATCAAGCGTTTGCGATAACTTGCAATGAGTCTTTTACAGCGCTCTGGAGGAATTTTGGCCCACTCATCTTTGCAGAATTGTTGTAAATTCAGCTTTATTTGAGGGTTTTCTAGCATGAACCACCTTTTTAAGGTCATGCCATAGCATCTCAATTGGATTCAGGTCAGGACTTTGACTAGGCCACTCCAAAGTCTTCATTTTGTTTTTCTTCAGCCATTCAGAGGTGGATTTGCTGGTGTGTTTTGGGTCATTGTCCTGTTGCAGCACCCAAGATCGCTTCAGCTTGAGTTGACGAACAGATAGCCGGACATTCTCCTTCAGGATTTTTTGGTAGACAGTAGAATTCATGGTTCCATCTATCACAGCAAGCCTTCCAGGTCCTGAAGCAGCAAAACAACCCCAGACCATCACACTACCACCACCATATTTTACTGTTGGTATGATGTTCTTTTCTGAAATGCTGTGTTCCTTTTACGCCAGATGTAACGGGACATTTGCCTTCCAAAAAGTTCAACTTTTGTCTCATCAGTCCACAAGGTATTTTCCCAAAAGTCTTGGCAGTCATTGAGATGTTTCTTAGCAAAATTGAGACGAGCCCTAATGTTCTTTTGCTTAACAGTGGTTTGCGTCTTGGAAATCTGCCATGCAGGCCGTTTTTGCCCAGTCTCTTTCTTATGGTGGAGTCGTGAACACTGACCTTAATTGAGGCAAGTGAGGCCTGCAGTTCTTTAGACGTTGTCCTGGGGTCTTTTGTGACCTCTCGGATGAGTCGTCTCTGCGCTCTTGGGCTAATTTTGGACGGCCGCCACTCCTGGGAAGGTTCACCACTGTTCCATGTTTTGCCATTTGTGGATAATGGCTCTCACTGTGGTTCGCTGGAGTCCCAAAGCTTTAGAAATGGCTTTATAACCTTTACCAGACTGATAGATCTCAATTACTTCTGTTCTCATTTGTTCCTGAATTTTTTTGGATCTTGGCATGATGTCTAGCTTTTGAGGTGCTATTGGTCTACTTCTCCGTGTCAGGCAGCTCCTATTTAAGTGATTTCTTGATTGAAACAGGTGTGGCAGTAATCAGGCCTAGGGATGGCTACGGAAATTGAACTCAGGTGTGATACACCACAGTTAGGTTATTTTTTTAACAAGGGGGCAATTACTTTTTCACACAGGGCCATGTAGGTTTGGATTTTTTTTCTCCCTAAATAATAAAAACCATCATTTAAAAACTGCATTTTGTGTTTACTTGTGTTATATTTGACTAATGGTTAAATGTGTTTGATGATCAGAAACATTTTGTGTGACTACCATGCAAAAGAATAAGAAATCAGGAAGGGGGCAAATAGTTTTTCACACCACTGTATATATATATATATGACAGCAACACTCATAACAGTGACAAAACAATTACATTGACAATCATGTTACTTTATTTTCAAAATGTTTCCTTTTCTTTTTCTTTACTTCTTTAACACGCTACTTCTCCTCTGTGAAGCGCAGGTATTTTGCTAGTGTGTATATAAAATGAAGTTTGAATTCTTACATTTTGTATGGATTTTGTTAAATATTTTTGAGATACTGGACAGAAAATGTCAGAATAAGTGTAAAATGTGTACATGTTGAGATAAAATCAGGTAGTACATGACATGTTCTTTGTAAATGCTATGCTGAACATCCTTCAAGATTATAAACCCTATTTGTTACAACATGATCTATACTAATAAAAGGCAAAGCACTGACTGACTGACTCACTCACTCACTCACAAAAGTTGGGCAGGTTTCATTTCGATATTCTACGCGGTCATAACTGGAACCTTATTTTGTCCATATACTGTAATAGCCTCCAGCTCGGTCGCCGTGTGAGCCGGAGTTGCGTCTCACATCATCACGCCTCCCACGTAATTTAGTGCCTGCACATATAAGGTCAATATTCGCGGGTGAAGGACTGTGCTTAGCATATTCGTAAGTGCAGCTACTGTGGAAACACTTCCTCAGCGAAAGTGCGAGAGAAACTTTTAAGTGCCGGGTCTGAGCTAAAATTAAATAAAGCCGTGGACATCACAAGGTCGCACAAGATATTCGCGAGATACAAGTTTAATCCGATGGTTGTGCCGCTTCCAGACATGTATTTTTGTATTAAAGCATTTAACTAATCACATTTCGGCCATCATTTGTTTCCAGGCAGAGAGGCCTTGACAATCCATTATGCAGGCCCTCTAACACAGAATAAATGTCGATGAAACTGTTGCTTCAACCAATCAGATTTTGAGTTGGTGTCAGTAGGGCCCTCTAGCAGGCATACAGCAACGTCACCATATTTAGACCCACTGATTGGATAGAAGCCGATATGAGGAACTCTACGAGGCCACTGAACGCACCGCAGGCGCTCCTCACGCAAGATCCTGGCACGCACTACGGCCAACTCCATGACAGGATTCTGGACAATATTATTTGCCAAACACTGACCAGATTTTAAGACCACAAATAACTGATGTTTGTCACGCTCCTCGACCCCCAGAAGTTTCGGGAATACAAGAAAATTTTCCCACATGCAGCCTTCTACAGTTTAACACAAGAGCCACGCAGCAGTTTTTGATCTGTCTCGGCTAAAAACAGAACTGACTGTGATGTATGCCATGGATGATTTTGCAGAAAATCTTCCACTGATCTCCTTGACATCCTTCATCAGAAAATTCTGAATTAAAGCATGGGGCAGCTGTACACATTGTTATATTTGGCGTTGATCATTCCCGTGTACACTGCTTCTGTCGAGCTGACATTTTCAGCCCTTAAGCGAATTAAAACTTATGCCAGAAATACAACAGGGCTAGTTTGACTTTCAGCATTAGCTTCGATGGCGATAGAAAGGGACTTTTTGATGGAACTGAAGCACACGGATAATCTGTACGACAGAGTAATTGAACTGTTTTTGTGGAAACAGAGGAGGATGGATTTTGTTTACAAATAATAAATTTTTGGTGAGTAAAATGTTGCGATTTTCCTAAATAATATTGCAAGTTTGAGTTATTATTGATGTTTTTTTATGTCTGTCGCGGCTGTAGCTGCAGTAGAAAGGAACTTGTTCACCCCTGGTTTGTCTATTCAATGAAGGCATTTATTGTGGCCACAGGAGTTATCTATCTGTGATGCAGCGGCTCTTTATACTGTATTTGTGCAGATTAAAATGTTTTTTTTATAACTGTAAATTAGTTTTTGAGGGGCGGGTTGATTCAGAAAGAGCACTACTGAAGGCCTAGGTGTGAAATGCACGGTCCGCCACTGGACCAGATGATATGTAAATTCGATGAACATTACAATCCGAAAATAAATGAGAATGTAGAGAGGTTCAGATTATACTTCTCCCAGTGCGTCTCTCTAAATCCTCCGTGCGGGAACATTATCATAAGGTTTAACAATCTAATTGCGTAGTGAACACTTCAATGAATGAAACCTGTTACCTTTACAACAGTTGACAAACACGGAATGTAACTTCACATTGACAATCAGGTTATGTTATTTTTAAAATGTTTCCTTTTCTTTTCATAACTTCTTTAACACACTACTTCTCTGCTGCGAAGCATGGGTATTTTGCTATTATATATATATATATATATATATATATATACATATATATATATATATATATACACACACACACACATACATACACACACCCCACTCTACATACTGTGAAATAAACGAACCACACGCCGTGGCGTTAGCCGACTTGCTGACCAACCACAAGCGTTACCAAGTAGGTGACCACCCATACAGTCAGATTGTGATTCAGACTACGAATGCCTTGAATGTAATTACCCCGATCTAAATACTGTCAAATAAACGAAACACACGCCGTGGCGCAACGTAAGAGGCTTCGCCTCCGACCTGATGTCCGAGGTTCGATTCCCGAGAGAGAGTGCAGTGAGTGTGTACGCCTGATGAGCCCAAAATTAGGGCG